>NW_026900709.1:19500000-19688348 GCF_033783945.1 Neopsephotus bourkii
TCTCCATGGCCTTACTGCTGGTAATATATCCATTGTGTTCACTGAGTCACAGGATACTATTTTCTCCCTGGTTTCCTAGTACTCAGGAGGTTTCATTGATTGTCCTTAATGTACAGTAAAGGGCTCTTGCCTTTTATACTGTGAATTTCTGAATCCTATAACAGATTTCAATTAAAAGTGTAGATTTTGCATTAAAACCACAGATCTTTGGGAAACTTTTTTTATCTTTTTTTTTTTTTTTTTTTTAAGCAGCACATGTGAAAAGCATATACTATGTGAAGGAGGAGCTTGTTACCTGTATAAATGTATTGCTTTTTAATTGTTGGACAATTGGAAAAATAATTGGGTTTGAGAGTTTCAGGCACCCCAACGCATCTGTAACTGGCTCTACCAGAACTTACTCAGCAGCCTTATTGGCTTTGCAGCAGTTCAAAGGTCACATTCTCACATTGATAGGCTGTTCTTCAACAATTTTTTCCAATATATTAGGCAATGCATACATTCCTTCCACATCAGGCATGCTTTTCCATGTGCACTGCTCTCCTTGTGGCTTCTGGGAGAATAAATACCATTTTATGTCACTGGTTTAGCTGCTTTCTCTCAACTGTACTACTTTGATCCACACCCCAGTTTTTCTGGGTGAGAGGAATCTGTTTAAAACCTCCAGTGACGTATTTTTTTTTTTCCTTTTAATATAATCTTCAAGAATTCATCAATTTCAGGGATCCCTTAAAGGCAGGGAATGTCTGGTTTAGGTTTGCGGTACAGTGATAATACTATGACTGGATCTATAAATAAGAGATTTCTCTTCTAAAAGTAATGGTAAAATATACATGATCAAATTCTTCTGAGATCTTTCAATTTACCTGATCAGCACTTTTGAACTGAATGAGCTTTTTCATGGCAGAATACCATGGAATGCACATAAATACTCATAAATACTGAGAAATGGATCCCTACATCCTTTTGATATCAGCATTAGAAATACTCATAAGTCAAACACATCTTTGGACAAAACATGGTTGTGATAGTTCCTGCAAAAAGTCCTTTCAACTATAGATAGATAAAATGCTAATTTCTGTACATTTATAAATATACAGATGGGATGTCTGATCTCAATTCCAAAAACTCAATTATTTCTTCATGCAAACCTCACCAAACAATTAAAAAAGCTGTCCTAAGAAGTTAACCAAACAAAATATTAGCAGTATAACTATGGAATTTTTTAAAAGGATATATATAATAGGTTCGTATTTAGTTTTTTTCCAGACAATCCCTTCCTCCAGTAAAGTCAATCATTATTGTAATAATAGTTATTTCAATAGTTACATGATTGAATATTATTCTATAGCTTCTTTTACAGAATCATATTCAGCAAGACAAAGGTTCTGCACTAAATAGAAAACTACAGAAATTAACGGATTTCTGCCACTGGTAGAATGAGCACTGGTATGAATGAGAACAGAACTTCACTGCTACATCATTCTTAACTCAGAAACCTCCACAATCTAGCTTGATTTATTTCTTCAGGTTTTGTTAGCTTTGGACCCTAATGGACTTTTAAATGAAGAAACAGGTTAATGTTGCAAAATATTATAAAACTTTATGGACTTCAGAAATGCAAATGGAATTTACTATGTTGCTGTGCATTTACTTCTTAGCTTTTCTTTATCATGGTTTAAAACATGTAAAGAGAGATTCTTCAAAGCTGACCAGTTCATGAAAAGGAGAGGAAGGGAGTGATAGAAATATTACTTACGCCGTTTGCAGCCACATTTTTTTATCCTTTTGGGATCCGTGATGTCATCATGACAGGCCTTGCAATAAAAAAATGCCCTAGAGAGACAGAATAGAAATACTGACACATTTCTTAATCCATATAAATGAAATTAGTCCCACATTTCCTCTTGCTGCAGTGCCACATTAATGAAACATGCCAGCACTAATTTCCTTAATCTTTGAAAAGGTTTAGACATGTAAAGTAGGAAATGTTTGCTACAAGACCATTAATTTCAAGCATAAGACTCCAAATTAGTGTTTCTTTTAATATACCTCTATTTGAAAAGTAACTCGGAGTAGAGATTATAATTATGACACAGTGTATCAGTTCATTTGTCTTTCATCTTAGAAAAAAGAGCAACCAATGAATTTTGTCACTAACATATAAATATATATATATATATTGAATGAATATACCAAAATAGGTATACCAGAATTTTTTCTTTTTTTAAAGACTGTCTAGCACCCTGGGCCAATTGTTCAGCCTGGTGACAAGTAGAATTTCATTTTGGATACAAGAAGAGATTGCAACAATATCAATGTGACAGTAACATCAGGTATGCAATTAAAAAAAAAAAAGAAAAAAAAGAAAAAAGAAGAAAAGGCCAAACAAAACCATAAAGGGACAATCTACTCAAAACAAGTTCATAAAGCAACATCTAAATGGAACTGCAATAAACTTGATTCAAGCTGTTTTTTCATCCTTCATATCTGAATACAACACAGAACCATTTAAATTCTGAACAAAAGCCAAAATTTCAAACAAAAATATACAAGGTAAACCACCTAGGCTTCTATTTCTTATTTTTGCTTATAAACTTCTAATCTTTTATCAAATGTCTCACCACTAGATGAAGCAGAAGGAGAAATAAGGGAGTGAGAAAGGGTAAACATTTGACTGTATATAAAACAAAATTCCAAAATAATAAATGTGCATCAGACTGCCCACAGGAGAGTTTAATCACGCCTGCAAAGTCAACATGTCATGTAAAGCTGCTGTGACACACTTCATGAGGATCACACAGCTGGCCTCCAGCTGGACAGTTACAGTTTACCAGGACTACTGGCATAACAAATTAAACATACTTTTTGACCTGCTGAAAATTTCCCTCTACTTATTCGTATTCAGGTTATGTTAGCTCCATGACTATCTTCCCAACCCCTTCTTACTGGCAGGAACTGCTTCTCAATAAAAACTGTCAGTAAGAACCAACCACTGCAACCACCCATGAATATTGCTGACAGTACTGGATGATTAGATTGCTACAGCAGTAGGCAGGTCACTGGAAGAGAACAATCTACAGTCCAAAATATAAAAAGAAAAATAAAGAATATTAATACACATCCTCTGAATAAACACAGCATTTGGCAGTCCAGTTAGGACAACTACCAATTCTTTTCAGATTAATAAGACAGCGTTCGCCACAGATGTAATTTTATTAAAGGAAATCTTCAGATGTGTGAACTAGATACCTAATTCAAATAGTTACAAATTTATTCAAGTTATTTGACACTTCTGAGTAATGGCCCTGGTAGTTAAGTGGCCCATCAGGAGAAAGGCAGCAGGGCTAGCATATGAGATACGGACCAGAAAATACAAAGTTAAATTTGCAATAAGACCTGATTGAATGTCATTTCTAAAATCAAGACGGAATGCAAGCTACTGATGGAAGACTTAGGTCCTAAATGTAGCAGACATAATTTTCTAAGAAATTTCCAAAAACATTAATCTTTCAGACTGTGAAAATGTCTTAGGATTTCCAATAAACAAAATGTAAAATTAAAAAGCCTTTTCTGAGCATTTATATACTTTGCTGCAGAAAGTTTCTGGTCTTTACTTTTCTCCTTCCTAGTAGCTGATGCAGTGCTGTGTTTTGATTTTAGTCTGGGAACAATGCTGATAATATACCAATGTTTTAGCTGTTGCTAAGTAATGCTTACTCTCACCAAGGACTTTTCAGTCTCATGCTCTGCCAGTGAGGAGGGGCACAAGAAGCTGGGAGGAAGCAAAGGCAGGACACCTGACCTGAACTAGCCAAAGGGGTATTCCATAGCTTAGCACGTTATGCCCAGTATATAAACTGGGGTGAGTTACCCAGAGGGGCCAGATCGCTGCTCAGGTAGGGCTGGTTACCAGTCGGTGGGTGGTGAGCAATTGTACTCTACATCAGCTTGTGTTTATTGGGGTTTTTTTCCTCTCCCCTTTTTAGTTTCTTATTCTCTCCTCTTGTTATTTCCCTTATCATTATTATTATTACTAGTAGTGGTAGTTTTGTACTATGCTTTAGTTATTGGACTGCTTTTACCTCAACCCATGGGGTTTGCATTCTTTCAATTCTCCTCCCCACCCTGCCTGGAGCAGGGGAGCAGAAGGGAAGGGGGTGAGCAAGCGGCTGTCTGGTTCTGAGTTACTGGCTGGGCTTAAACCAGGACAGCCTTCTAAAAGTTCACCTTCCACCAAAAAGGAAAAAAAAAACCATCTCCAAGGAAATGAGAACAAAATATTTTTCAAACCATGAGTTGATGTCACAACGTAAACAAGGAGGAGAAAACTGCCTCCAAGTTTTACAATTTCTCCCCAGTCCAACTGTGTTGAACAATAACCCACTATCACAAATATTCCTTCAGAACACCGCGACACAAACTGATGGCTTGGCTTCACGAGTGAAGATTTGGGAAGGGCTTTAACCACGCTTACTACAAGCATGATGACCAAGGGCAGGTGCATATACAAATCTGGGAAAAAGGGTGCTGAGGCAATCAGGAAGTGTTTGATCACGACACAACTCCTGAGCTAACTCGAGCTGCCCATGCGCTGGTCCACTCACATGCAGCGTTGGATCTTGGAGCTTCCCATGCACCTTGTCACATACCGTTTTGACCCTCGCTTGTCCATACAGACAAGTGAGAGTAAGCCCTTCCAGCCTGCACAGTGGATTTTTTAGGTGAAGCGTAGCTTGCACAGAACTGGCCCCACCCTTTAAACCTGAGGTTTAACTAACACGGCCTACTTAGCTAGGACAGTGACAGCAAAGTCCACAGGTCGTAGGTTTTGTGAGAGTGTCCTTCTCTTTGATGGAAGACCATACAAGGCTAGATGAGCTCCATCAGGTTATCTCTACAGATCACATTTCTGAAGTCTACCGCAGAACAAATGCCTTAAGGAGTACGGTTCATCTCTTATACAAAGTCAACAGCAAACACCTACAAGTGACTGCTGTAATAAAATGATCCTTCAATATAATTGTGTTTAATATGTGGATTTGGAGCATATGAATTTCTGATGTTAGTACTAACATGTAAATTAATAAACATTCATAAATTTGCATTATATTTTAACACTACATTTTACACGAAGCTATTTAGCTAGACATAATTGTTTCTAGGTATAATTGTTTCTAATGTGAAATTACTGTTCTAAAAATGTGAAAGTAATTCTAGCAGGAAGACTAATTGAACATTGCATGTTATATTTCATTGTGGAATATGTATTTGATAAATAGTTTAAGCTTAAAGGAGCTGAAATTTCTCTATTAGTATGTAACAAAAAAAAAAAAAAAAAACAGAAAAAAATGTTTTAAATTTCTGGTACATAACATGTTTAATTGGCTTTATTTCCACAAACACCCCTCCCCATCCAAAAGACCTCAACTTCAGAACATTTTTTTGACTCTGATTCATAGCTCAAGAGGGTGATATCAACATTTTTCATACTGGTTTTGTTAGCTGAAACACATCTGATAATCATTTGTTTTGCACAGAACATCTAAGAAATGTGTTAAGGGAGGCAACAAGTTTCTAAATGAAGCCTTCTGCAAAAAGCAGAGGAGAACTGGGAATTTTGTTTCAGCTTGATATTAGATAAAACATGCCAGATCAGTGATGTATAAAATTTCTCCAAACATATTAACTGGCTTTGAGCAACCTGGTCTAGAGGAAGGTGTCCCTGCCTATGGCAGGGGGGGTGGAACTGAATAATCTTTACGTTCCCTTCCAACACAAACCATCCTACTGAATTCTTGATTCTATGAGCTTCTCCCTGTTAAAAATGCTATGCTGGGTAATTTTTACTTACAGTCTGAAATAATTTCATAGAAAGTGTAAAATGCCTTAGAAATGGGAAAAAAAAAATAAAAATGATAGCATCTCAGTAAAGGACTTTGAAGACAGCTCTCTCTATTCAACCGAAGAAAAGCACTGGAGAGGAAAAGAGCTATGTGCTGAAAGGCATCATACCTGAGGCAATGCTGGTTGCAAATACTCCAAAGATGGAGTAGAAAATGGAAAATACTCCAAAAAATTACAAATACTCCAAAGATGGAATAGAAATAAGAGAGGACAGGAGCACTCTTGTGCTTTCCTGTATGTTTCACCTACCCCAAAATTATCTTAGCTCTTGCAATAAAAATAGAAGTCAAGTTCTCAGCAATTTCACTGTTTTGCTGTTTTGAATTTCTTCAAGTATTAATGGAAAATATGCATTGCTTAAATATTATTTTCACTGCAATTTAAATATAAAAATCTTAGGACTTTGTAGAGGTTATCATCTGAATATTTTATCATGCTAAGTAAAGGATTTAGTCAAAATATCAAGCTCTAGAAGAACAAGTAAAACTCAGATTCTTGATATCATAACATACAACAAAATTAGAAATTATGAGGAAGCACTCAGCTGCAAGTATTGCCTTTTCTTAATCTTACATACATTGAATAATTATTTATTTTTAAAATTATTTTCCCACATTGTTCTTTTATTCCTTTCTATCGTATTATAATTCTAATAAACAAGAGTAAACACATTTGGTCCTAAATAGAACAGCATAACCCTCCCTTTCATTCAACCCAAATCTAATGCAGCCAAGCACAATTAACCTCTGAAGTTGTCTACAGTGGTTGAGATATACTGCATGGTTGTAGTTTGATTCATTATTATGGTTTATTGTTACAGAATATGTAGTTCCAGTAAAGAAAAAAATTACAAAAGCATAAATATTATTCTACTAATGAAGTTATGGAATGAGTAGTTTGCTCAGATCAAATATTTGCTTAAGTCTATGTAAATAAAAAGTACTCTAAACCTGAAACTTGGACAAAACTGTAACCCCTGTCCTCTCTGAAAGTAATTCAACTGAGACTAATTAATTATAGAGAAGTCAGATCAAAATATTTTCTAGAGAGACTCAGAAAAAAAAAAGAAGCTTCTTCATTTCTTTTCATATCTGCTGCAAAGTTATTTAGTTTCCTTGATATTTAGAGCTGTAGTTAAGAAAATGGGTGGCACACATGGCTGCTTCACTACAGTAGCAACTCAGTTCCCCAAGAATCTTTAAACAGATACTAATGAAAATTAGGTGTTTACATGCAAAGAAACAAAACCAGAAATTAAATACTAGATGTTTAAATTTAAAAATTAAAATATATTAATTACCTTTTTACTTCTTTGGCATCACTTGCAATGAAGAATCCTAAAGTACCTTCTTGAATCTTGACGTGGTTTCCAGGATTGATTAATATACTGCTCAGTGAAACAAAAACAAAAACAACAAAGCCATAAATTTAAATGACTTTCAACTGAATATTCCAAAATACCTTTATTTATAGGGGACCCACTAGATAGGAAAGGCTGCAAGGAAATTTTAAGCCATTCTTCCTTGAAATTTCCAATCAAATAACAGTTGTACATGCTTTTTACAAAAACTTAAGCTTGAGACAGTCACGTCTTCACCTATTATCACGTCATTTAGCTGTGTACATATGTTTTCTTATGTTTTTGCTTTAAATATAGACTATACAAAATAACAAAGCCTCTCAGAAACATGATGTGTGAAGCTGAGCATTTCAGCTTTCTTGCTCTGTCATGCAAAGTGGTGAGAAATTCACATTATGGTGAAAAGAGAAGAACCAGCAACCACCACTCAATAACAATACAAAATATCATTTATCAAGGTAAACCCTTTGATGTAAACTTTTGCCAATTTCTAGTGAAGAAGAATGTTAATGGGACCCCTATATGGACATAAAATGTTATTGTTTAAAATAATAAATACACACATACACTCAAGGGGAATGGTACAAGACAACCAGTCATGACAGCTGAAAAAACATAAAATGAGTAGAAAACTTTTAAATCAGCAATGGAGGAACAAAATAACCCAACCACACTGACAGAACAGCCTCAGCTATATTAAAGGATTGAAATTATAAACTGCTTCCAAGAAATGAGGTACTGCATGCCTCTCTACGAATATCTTTTTTATTTTCATAACAGTTTAACACTAGATTTTAGGTAAGGTACTTTGCAAAGTACCAGGCTAAATATGAATATACAGGTACAGATGTAAATATATTCTCTGATAATTTTCATTTACAACGATTAATATTCATTACAACAATTTAGACAACTAAGTTTTTGACTTGCTAAAATTTAAAGCTTGCTAAAATTTCTCTCTCCTTTGCCTTTTATTAAGGCTTAGCCTTTGTAAGTCAAAATGACAAACATGCAATTTACAATAAATAAAGCCTAATAGCAATTTAAACACTTGCAGATTTAGCAAAAATTGATTTTGTGGAAGCACAAATATATAAAAATAAATAAAAATAAATACAACACATTTCTGAAGAGATACACATTATTAAAATGTGAAGGCAAAAAACCCTATAATATTACTGTTAGGAGAGAAAATGGGTCTCAGCAGATCTCTCATTCAAGATGCTATTTATTATCCATACATAATAAATTAGTGTGACAAAAAATATACCTGACAGCTTTATAATAAGCGAATTGTTTTGTGTGATTATATATGCTCACAGGGCCCTATGAAAAGAATATGCAGGCTGCAAAATAAAATGCTCTTGGGTTAAGAATTTAAAGGTTGGTCATTGCAGACATAATTCATTATATAGACTTTATAATACAATTCTTAATCTAATAGCCACAAACTACTTTTTCTCACAGTCTGGAACTTCATTCAGTGGTGTTTTAATGCCATTACTCCAGGCATGGCTTCATGCAGCTCGTCTTTCGTTAAAATCAGCATCATATTTTTCTTATGTATTTTTCTGCAGTGTTCATCACTATAGCATGTGAAAGATTCACAAATACATTATTTTACAGAAAGACTGAAGATATAGTATTAGCCCATTTTACAGATGAGAGATTAAGTCACTATGAGATATAGTAGCTATTACTTTGGGATGCCTACAGGCGACTTTTTGCAAGTATTTAGCATTACACCTCTCCATATACATCTTCTAGGGACTTTTGTGTTAAGTAAGAATGCTCAGCCTTTCCAAAAACCCAGCCTCTGGTTCCCAAAATAATAAACACTCAATCACAGGTCACCTGTGAAAGGTTTGGATTAAATTATTAGCTCATTCTCACAGAGGTATTCTGTGGCAGAGGCTGGAACAAAAAGAAAGCATTTACCCAGACATCCTTCCTTTTTCCTTCATTCACAGTTTCAAGCTTTGCAACAAAAAGGAGAGGGATCTACAGAAAACGGAAGTCATCACCACAGAAAGCAGGTTCATCTAAACAGCTCACTTAAGTAGTATTGCAAAACTGAAATGTGATGATGTAAATAACACCTACATTATGCACGCAGATACATGGGATGAATGAAAGTTGCACAGCTAAACTTCACATCTGACATTTCTTTTCTTAGTCTATTGGGCTTAATAGTTGCACTTGAAACCAAAGCATTTACCTAATGCACTTTTAAAATGTGTTTTCACAGTTTTAAAATGAAACAAAACAGGAAAAAAAGCAACCAACCAAGAGAAAAAAAAAAACTCACAAGAATTTCCTCATATGAAACCAATCATTCAAGTCACAAGCAGGTTGAAAAATTCAGATTCCCTGCACAAACTTTTGTCACTTGAGTGAACACAGCACTTACTAGCTGTTGCAGAGATACCTTATCATCACTAAGGGAGATGAGACATACACTCTACCAGTATACTCAGAGAAAACAGTTGAGAATGACCCATCTTACACCTGCCAGCCTATGTAAGCCTAGATAAGTCACTTCTCAAGAACCAGGAGAGAATCCTTCTGTCACTAACTCTCCAAAGTCTTTCTGCCAAACCTGTCTATCATGTCTGTAACTTCATCCATGTTTCAGTCTCCATTTTTCCCTTTCACTGTCTGCTAGTCCTTAGTCTGCCATTATGCTCAGAATTTAGCTGTTAAACTTCTACAGATGCTAGTCTCATTTCTACTATGCCATTCCTTCTAAAATATCCAAAGACTTGTAATATGGTTAGGGTTGGATATTTTTCTTAGGTACAAATGGGTAGTGCTGTCAGATAAATACGTTCTTTGCCCTTATTTTGCCCTTTGCTCTTAATCACAGAAGTATTACAACTTTTCAGTATAAACAGATGAACAGATTTCTTCACACTGACTCGCCTCTTTTTTCCCCCTCATCCCATTCTTGGAGATAGATAAACCAGACCAAAACAGTAACAAAATACTACCTAAAGCTCAACAACCCAAACTTCACAAGCTGAGGTAACCACTAGATATGCAAAAGTTCACCACCTCCTCAAATTTAAAATCTGACAGAATAATGAGCAAATTAAGCAGTTCTTTTAAGAGGCAGTAAACACAATCCTAAATCAGGAGTAACTGGCTCCATTTAGGATGTACTGTATTGTGACAACTATTTTGTATCTCAGGGTTTTCTGAGACACGTTAAATCAATTCAGATGGGTCAGTGAATAGACTTTATTTTTGTCATATTTAATACTTCATTCACATATACTTATTTTCACAAATACAATGTGGTGATAGCCACAAAATATAGATGTCATGGAAGCTAATGCAGTACAAGCCTAGCAGAAGTCTTCTTTTGGGAGTAAAAACAAATTTGCCCCATCACTGCTACTGGCAAAGAACTACAGCAAAAGCTCATAAAGCTTTAGGTTTACACACTGATATTTAACCAGAGAAAAATCATGAGCAATTTCTATGGGGTCTATATGGATTTATTAAATATGCTGCTTATTAAAGCAGCAATTGAATTATTTCTTATGAGACATGTAGAGTCATTAGCTAAAGTTATGCTTTGGTAAGCACTCACTCGAATATGTACAGCAAGGGAAATGTTTTGAATTAAAAGAATAGAATATAGAGAACAAAGAGGACAGAGAAAAATATATCAGCCTTATGAGCATTCCAAGAATAATGCATCCATCAGATACTGAGAATGCATACATCTGTTTAAGCAGCTCATGAAAATATTCAAATATATCCCCACAGTTGAGACAATAAGTACATGGCAAAGTAAACTGGAGTTTTGAGTGAGAAAGTTTCAGCTAATGTCTCATTTTTTATGTATCTCCAAGGCTTGGGAATTTTGCAGATAAAGGAAGAAAGACAGAAATGCTTTATATTTAATATTAATCTATATAGCTAATCCATATGAATTTTGTGCCATGGGAAAATACTGTTGAATATTACACCCCTGATTTTTTTAAGTATTTTTTTTATCATAAAGCATAATATTTTTTCTTTTTAATCTCCTAATTTAGCTCATGAAATTAAGCAAAGAATGCCAAATATTTTTAAAGTTTCTAAGGTTTTGAGCAAATTTTATAACATTTCTAGTTTAAGGTTACCTCAGAAACTGATCAGCTAATAGTAAGCCAAAAAAACTTTTTCTTATAATTTCCTTAAAAATTCCAGCTCCAGAAATATGCTCCTCAGGACAAAGCTTTTCATGACAAGTGTCACATTTCAAGATTATCTTGCTTGCATGTTCACTCCTTCAAGCATGAACAGCTAGAACACATAGCAATTAAAGCCATCTAATTTGAATATGTGTAAATTGAATATGATTGAATGTGTTTACTAGGAATTTAATGTACTTTGCCAGCATAAACTTAGAAGTCAGTTCCAATACTCTATGATAATACAACAACTTCTAAGCCAGCTGTGGAACAGAAAGCAGTATGGAAACCTCCGCTTTACAGTTACCTGAAGACTAGCAAAAGTTAGTTCATTTGTTCAACAAGATCACACATCTAAGAGCAATGAAAATGTCACGCAGCAAAAATGTGAAAATCACCCTTGATTTGAATTGTACTCTCAGGAATCACAGAATGAATTGCAGAATGGTTTGGGTTGGAAGGGGCCTTTAAAGATTGTCTAGTTTCAAATGCCCTATCATGATAGGGGATATTTTTCAATAGAACAGATTGCTCAAAGCCCCTTCCAAACTGACACTGAACACTTAAAAGCTCTGGAAAGAATTAGAAAGAACAGCATCTATACAGTTGAAACTGAGTTTCCAGACTGACTGAAATATAAGCAGAAGAAGCACAAATGGGATTTAGTACACATTTGAGAATTTTTTAAGTAAATGAAAAATCCAAATGTGGTTAGAAAAACTGTAGACAAATGCTTATGGATCTTTTTAAATAGATTATTCAACTAAAAGTTAAGATAGGACATAATGACTTTTTCATATCTCAGTGGACAATAGATATCTCTGACAGTGTGTTAATTTTGATCAATTTGCTTACTTGTTCAATTATATCTTTCTGATGTTTTAAGTATATATACTACCTTCAGTAAAGCACAGATATATGTAACTATCTGTTCATCCATTCATATTTACCTGAAACTACCCCTGAACATGAGCATTGCTCAATACCTTTTTGGTAGTGCATGGATGGTTGGCTGCACAATACAACAATATTGTGACCTAGATAAAGGATACCATATTACATCTTCCCCATAAGCATTAAGTGAGCTAAACTTTCGATTACTAGTTGCAGGTCTTCCATGTTTTGCTGCACTTCAAGATATTTGATGGAGGACCTGTTAGTTGGAGGTTTGAACTGCAGGACAATCTGTGGACTGACACTTTGGGGCAGGACTATTCCCTCCAACTAATTTTTTGTACTCATTTCTGCTGTTGGGTAACTTTTATTTGCCTCCCAATTCCAAGCATCATACATGTTGGACTCCAACAGTATTTCATGGGTTGAAACAGCATTAGAATGTTTGACGGCTGCTGTATTTTCATGTTATTAGAATATATAAAACATTGTTTCTAATAAGTTTTCAGTGTACAAAAATTTCAGTAGGAGATGAAAAAAAAATTCCTGTAGCTTTCAACAGTATTCAACTATCTTCTATCTGAAATACATGGAGAAACAACCTATCAGACTTAGTCTGAACTACCATGACACTGTACGTATTTACTGCTAGCCCACTTGCTAAGTAACATGTCTACACAATTTGCTTTCCACAGCTTGCAACTGAGCAGGTTTCCATTACTAGTGAAGTTGTAAATGGACATAACTTTGAACTCTTAATCTAGACATAGCATTTATACAGTACGTGACTCTCAGATTTGTATAACTGTCTGTATTCTCTGGAAAAAAAATGAGGGATGTTATTAATATGGAAGGCTGCTTAAAGGTCTTAAAACTGTGCTGACAAAGGCGTGTGGAAATGTTTAGCAAGTACAGCACAGACAATAGGCAATGATAACATTTTAATAGCACTATGTCAAAACTAAAAACTGGAAGATACAGAGAATTCATTTAAGAATTTTCCTTGTCAGCAGCCTCAGTTATGTACTATTCTCATTTGTTCGCACTTTCAAGGTTACATTTTAGACAGCAGTAAAGGTGGGATTCATCTCATCTGACTTAGAATGGAAGCTGCTTTCAAAAACTGTCTCTCTCTTCCCTTGCAGTCATGCACTAAGTCTGGATACTGAAAAGAGACTAGACTTCTAACATTTAGATGGATAAATCTAGGTAATATGAATCCCATTATCAGTGAGCAATTGAACAGTTCATCCCTGCATAAGGAAACTTGCATGATTCAGTAACACTCCCTTTTTCTTTTATTTATATTTCCTTTCAGATTTATGGCTACCCTTACAACTGCCATCATCCTTGTCTAAACAAAATAAAAGATCACTTGTTGAATCAAATGAATAAAAACCAGCAAAATTTTGACTAAAGAAATTACAAAAGCCGTAACTCCATTTTAAACCTTGCGGTAGATGTACTGTACCATTCCCCGTGTGACTGAAACAGTAGCAATATCATCTAGTAATCAGGAAGATATAATATTGTTTAAGTACTACTAATACATTATCTAAATAAGACTGTGTGGTATTACTAACATAGCTACCACATTTTTAAATAAACCCAGTTATTATACTTGATTGTTTCATGCCATGCCCAGATGAAATCCACCACTATTAGCATAACAGCCTTTTAAAATGTATCATGTCATTTACACAACTATAGAATTAGAACTACAAAAATAGTTTGAGACAATATTTTTTGTTTCAGGGTATGTTTTGACGTGGAGTGTGATGGTAGGTGCACAATCCCACAGTGGGAATTGCGTGCGTACCAGCTTCACACTGAATATAAGTCATAAGTATTGCTTATTTCTTCTGGGCTCAATCACTGACATTAATTCAGATCCATATTGCTCTACACAGAAAAATCCAGTAAGACACTAAAAAGAATACAAGGCAAAAGACACAGTGCACATTACATGCTACAGTATTTTAAAGCTTAATTACTATAAGCATATAAAAGGTTGCTCCCAGGAGTTCTTTACAATAGAAACTACTAAGGCATGGTCTACAGGATATGCATGAGGTATTTTATTGGGGCATAGTCCAAACTAGTTCAACGATGATGATAAATTCAACACAAATTATTTGTTCTGGTTCCAGAAGTGATAGATTATCAGTACAATGAAGGAGCACAATATACTTTATTCTGGGAGCAAGCAACTTCACTTGGTACAACACTTCTTCAAGTTGCTCATCATGCCAGCAGTAACATGCCTTCACCACAAGATAATATATACTTAAAGCAAGAAGCGAAGTAGAGGTGCAACAACTGCATATCCTTGAAGATGCTAAGTGTTGCAGTAACTTCTCTGCAGTTGGATCATCTCAATAATGCCAAACTGACAGGAAGCCACCTCTCTTTTCACACATCTACTCAGAAACCACAGGAGAATAAGACTAAAAATTAAATAAATATAACACATACAACACACTCAACAGAATAGACATGGAAATTAAAGTTTGGGGAGTATAATGAAGAAGGAAATTGAAATGTCTGGACAATGAAAATAGTCAGACAGTCTTCTGTAAGTCAAACAGACTTCTATAAGCAGGTAGAAAAACAAAGCTGGGAGTGATAAGAGAATTGAGGAGAGAAGAGGATATGGAAGAGCATGCCTTATTTACTTCATCCAAACCAATGGCAGCAAGATAGAATGTAGACTAAGGAGTGACTCACAGCATGGTATACTAAAACAAAATGCAAAACATGCCCTCCCAAATTAAAACCAAAACTGAGAAACAAATACACTCAGTAACATCTTCATAAATGAGCTTAATAAATGTCATCAAAATGTACATGTCACATATTAGAGACCATCCACGGCACTTTCTCTGGAACGGTACAATAGCTTTAATGAGTACTGTGTTATGAGTAACAGGGCTCAAAACAGGACCAGTGATGCAAAGAATCAGGTATTTGTTGCTAATGGAAGGTGAGACAAGAAAACATTAACTACTGTATTGTAAGACATGTTTTGAAGGAAGACTCTGGGAAAAGAAGGACATCAATGAAGGTATGAATATGGAGACAATATGGCAGCACAAGGGCTGGTAAAGACGAAATACACATCGTCACGATAACAGTACAAATGAGAAAAGAGACAAGGAGATGTTAACAGTGAAGTCTGCTTTTAAAATGCAACAATCTGATATATCAATGACTCCACAAAAAGGAGAAGATAAAAAAAAAAAAAAAAGCCTACAAAACTACTGTTTTATTTTGTACTTCCTGCAAAGAAGTTAGTGCGTGAGTCACAAGAACCAATGGAGAGACAAAACGCTATTTTCTCTCCTCTTTGAGATTGGGGGCTCATATATAAATATACACACAGATATACATATATATACACACACACATAGACAGATGAATATATATCTATATGCATATATGTGTGTGTATATACAGAGAAAGATAGACAAAGATGTTATCTTCCTGTGTTCTTGGCAAGGAATTAGTCCTGAAGTTAGAAGGAGTGGAGGTAGGATTGAGGTTGGAAGGAAAGGTAACGAAGAGGGCATACCGCTTTCGGCTTCTGCAAACGACAAGAAAAGAATTGCAAATCAAACACTTCGATAAGAAATCAACTGACACCAAAGCAAAAGCAAAAAAACCCCTTTATTTACAAGTCTTCAAGGCTCAAAGGTTTTTCTGCTGAGAATGAGAACAAATATATGGATAGACAAAGAGCAAATTTAACAAGAGGAGTAAACATGGGGTGCAGGAGGGAAGAACCCTGGTTAGGCTTTCCTTTTTGTTTACTCATGTGGAGGAAAAAAAATAAAGGGGAAAAGGGAAGGCAAAACCATTTCTAAAAGGAATTTCAGATAAAGATTTTGAATATCCACATTTCAAACTGATATATTTTGCTATCTGTTTAGTAAGCTTTGCTGGGACATTTTCAGGTTGATGTTCTCCATGTTCCTTTAGTAATTTTTTCTACATAACAAAAAACACTCTACAAATGAACCAAGAAAGACCACTTTTTTAAGCTAAGTAATCTCAGACAAACAAAAATGTATTTAAGAAGTGCTTTCTGCTCTTAATAACTGCTTATAATATTCCCAAATACTAACTAGATATCAAGGAATGGCTAACTCACACTGTGATCTGGAAGTGCAAACCTCTATAGCCCGTCAGAAACCCATTAAATTCAGTAGTTTTCTAAACTCAAAGGTTTCTTTGATAAGTGAGCAGTAATTTAACCATTATTAAATATACAAATGTAAAGGCAGTAGAAACCTAATCATGACTATTTTAATTAATCTTTAAGATAACCTGATGAGTAAGAGTTGCCTAAAAAGATAAGCATACTGTAGGTACTTCATTGATTATTTGAAAATGAGTTTGTATTTATCATATCTACATTACTTATATTTAGGTTTGAAAATGTTTAAATTCTGCTTTTAAGCAATCTGGTAAAACCATAAATTCTTTATAATTACTGATCTAATACTGTGTTAAGTTGTTATCAAGGTGTGCTTACTGTTTTATGTAGTTTTATTAGGAGTCAGGAAGAAAAGAAGAAAACCCAGCTGCAAGCAGGAAACTCAGCTACTGCTAACTTACACATTAATATTAGCTTGGGTAGCAGTCTGATGATATATAACTACTATTAAGCTCAAATTCCCTATGGTATTTTTAACAGCAATTGGCTGAAAATCAGAAGGCTTTAGAAAACTGGCATGTGGGAGACTGCCTGGGTTAAAAAAAAAAAAAATAAAAAAGAAAAGAAAAAAGGTGCACAGGTAAATGAGTATTTATGCTATTTTACATGTAATGAAGACATTAACAAAGTCAATTAAAAGTCTGCCATTGACTAAAATGGCATTAGTATTTATCCTTAACACTGAGATGAAAATTTGAAGAGGGGATTAGGAAACCTACAATGCCCACACAATACTATTTTTGAGAGTTGCACACAGTCCTGAATTCAATTTGTGCTGCTTTAGGTCTGAGTGCAAAGTGATGAAGGAAGATGAAGTTAAACTTAAAAGGCAACTCCTTGTGCAAGTGAAAAAATTCAGTTACATAATTTACTTATATAGATATTCCGACTAGTAGCAAAAATTAAACTGGTGGGAGTAAGATCTTCTTATCCCTTAGGCAAAAACAATGCTTTGAAAATTTCCTCTGCTCCTGAAAATACTGGCCCTAGACCTGTCTCAGCTATTGCAGGAAATACTAGCTTTTAATAAATGGGTCCCACCTAGATAATATTCTAAATTTGTATTTATATATATATCATTGTTGCTCTAAATTGTAAACAACGTAAAACCTCCAAAAAGTTTTACAAAATATGGATCTAAGCTATAATAAAATAAATTAGCATATACCTACTGTTGGTCACACTCACAGCATGAAAGCTAAAAGGGTACTATAATCAGTTTTCCCTTCAGCTTTATGATTAATTACCAATGAAGAACTTAAAATATGAAATAGAATAAAATATTTCCAAAGTCAATCTCAATAAACATAATTGGCAAATGACATATTTATCTTTTTCGAAGACAGCTTGCACCTGTATACCATACTATTCCAAATTTTATCTTAGTTCACCATCTTCTAATTTAATAAAGTGGATGGAAATGTGAGCATACCTAAGAAGTGAGAAACTGAAGTTTTGTTTCATTACCTCTCTATTTAGACTAAAAGGCTCCACCTCAGAAAACCACAAGTATGTAATTAAGATATTTGGACTGAAGAGGACAGTAACAGGTAGAACAGCAAAGGTATGCTACAAGTAGCTCAGTGATACACCAGTGATTGTAAAATTATCACCAGTTAATAAAGCCAGAAGAAATTACTGTGGATCAGGCTTATAAAAAATATGAGTATCTAGCTTACATGTTCTCCTCTTGTTACATTGTATTCACAAATCCAGCTGTTATCATCCCTTTTTTAGTATTGTTTTCTGCAATTCTTAGGCTCTTTTTTTTTCTACCAATTCATCAGTTGTGAACTGTTACCTGCATAGCTTTAAGTAAGAAGTAAGATAAGATTGTATCACATTGTGTTACTTTTTGTGGGGTCCTCTGCATCACCTTGTGATTAAGAACTCAATCCAACTTCCACTGAAGTTAGTGCAAAGAATGATATGGAAGCCATGAATTATCTGTTATTACTGAAAAAGACTGTAATATTAGCGCTTATGCAAGAAAATTACAATTGAAGTAATGAAAACCTAAAGTTGGGCAATACTTCTGAGAAGAAAATAGAAACCAAATATTTTCTAATATTGGAAATACAAAATCTGACAAATAGCTCAACTGTTGTCACTATTCTATTTTAATTTTCTAGGAAAGTATTAAACTGTTCAGAGACGAATAAATAATTTGCTTTACATTAGCTAATGTGGAGTGAGATCATTAAATGGTAAAGTGTTTTAAGAGTGCCTGAGAGCTGGAAACATAAAAAAAAAAAAAATCCTGATATTAAAAAAAAGAGAAAGATTTCTTATCAGCATACTGTGGACAAAAATAATATGCAATAGCACATATACCACTTCACATATCACTTTAACATAGGAAAGAATCAAGCAAAATCAATGATAAGGTGTGGAAATACACTTGTAAGTAGTTGTAACATGGTATTGCATTGCAATGCATGTCCCACATTGGTTTTATAGATATTTTTAATAAAGAAAAAATATAACATTTAATAATAAACATTAAAATGAACTTTCAAAACCTCAGAAATTTTGGCATGAGCTCAAATGACAGAATTGGTTCTCCTATGATGGGAAACAATTGTGAGAAACAAGTTCTAGGCAATTTCTGGCCAAAAATAAGATGAACTAATATGTACAGTTCCAGACTTACTAGAGTAGTACAGAATATATTTTTTGACAGAAAAAAAATAAAATTCAGTTAAGAGACAGCATTATCACATTTTTATTATTTGTCCCTCTATATTTTGCAGACCAAACTTATAACTTTTTTTTAAATACAAAAATCAATGTTGTGTAAAGCACCAATGCACAAGCTGACAGAAGACTGGCTCCAGTGTTCACCTGGATTTTTATGCATCTTTATATAAAAAACCTGCAAGAAATACTTATTTTCTTTTTTTTGTCTGTGAATCAGTACTAATAATAATGATATTTTTCTATTTGGTTGAGGAAAGGGGTCAGCAAGTTGCTAATTTCAAGCTAATTTAATCTTTTCTGGTTTCATGATGTGATTAAAATATGCACATTTTTGTCAAAACATACCATATAAATGCTGTTTATCTGATGTGCCTTTTTATCTTGTATCCTATCTAAATTGATTCTTCCAAACTCATTTCAATGAAATTATTAATTTGAGAATACACATAGTCATAACAAGTTTTGATCTCACATCTATTTACCACTTTTTGATTTTCAGCAAAATAAATGATTGGACCTCCAATTAAAACTGATGCACTATGAACAAAAACATTGCAGATTTTGTTTAAGTAAAAATGAATTGCACTTCTAGAGATGGCACTATCACAGTTTGCCCACCTTCTACTGAATGTTCTGATTTCAATTAAATTTAGACAAGAGGAATAGGGAAGAAATAAAAGCTTTTCAGTGCTATGTGAAATGGTATAACATGATGGCATGCTAATTATACTCTAAAATGTTTCAAAGGAATAAGTATAGTCATGTAAATTTTGAAAAAAAAGCAGGCACAATTCTTGACAGTGCATTCCAGAAACATTTGTAGGCATTTGACATACCTGCTTTCTCGTTTTTCCGACTTATATTCTATGGCTATCATTAACAGCTTTAGTTTCGCAAACACCAGTCTGCAGGAAAAGAAGCAGCCAAAAGTCAGTCCTTTTTCACAACAAACATCACATATGTAAAGATCAATGCAGGATACATATTTTCTCTGAGAACTTACACTACAACATTTTCCATTTTTTTCAGTTAGGTATACACAGAACATATATTAAGGTCTTTCTACTTTGAAGATATTGAACACATTATTTTCCTAAAAATACAAACTGACGACTGTTGTAGTGTCAGACATAAGAACCACCACACTATGTTACTAAGTCCAGCCAATAATAACAAAGGTCATAATACACAACATAAAATTGCAGTTAGCTATAGCTTTGGACATGTTGAGGAATATTTTCAAATCTGCTGGAATTCAGCCATATGTTGATTGTAGTGTGCACTCCTTAAAAAATAGGTATGTACTGAAGTAAAATGAGAGTACTATATTAGTAAGTCAATAGTGCCCACTACTGTCACAGATGAAGAGCATGAACGGAAGCAATCTCTGACCAATTGTCCTGGGTTTAGCAGTAGCAGTCATTTTTCTCTGTCTTGGTAGCTGGTGCAGTGCTGTGTTTTGACTTTTGGGCTGGGAACAGAGCTGATAAAAATGATGTTTTGGTTTGTCCAAGGACTTTGTGAGCCTCATGCTCTGCCAGGCAGGAGGGGAAGCCAGGAGGAACCAGAGACAGGACACCTGACCCAAACTGACCAAAGAGGTATTCCATACCACAGCACGTCATTCCCAGGGGGGAACTGGGAGTTAGCCAGAAGGGCAGGTGGACTGCAGGGTTGGAGGAGGTATTGGTCGGTGCTTGGTCGGGCTGGGGGGGCGAGTTATTGGTCAGCTGGTGATGAGGTGTTGTATTCTCTTCCCTTGTTATTTCCTTTATCATTACTATTATTGGTGGTAGCAGTAGTGATTTGTGTTATACCTTAGTTA
This sequence comes from Neopsephotus bourkii, assembly GCF_033783945.1. NCBI lineage: Eukaryota > Metazoa > Chordata > Aves > Psittaciformes > Psittacidae > Neopsephotus > Neopsephotus bourkii. The sequence goes on from NW_026900709.1 coordinate 19,521,087, forward strand.
CGAAACTGTTCTTATCTCAACCCGTGGGAGTTGCATTCTTTCTGATTCTCCTCTCCGTCCCTCCAGGAGTAGGGGAAGGGCAAGAAGAGGGGGGTAGTGAGTGCACAAGCTGTCTGGGTGGGGTTAAACCACAACACCAATATATGGGAAATATATTCTGATACTGTAATAAACACTTTGCAGTTGTAGAAGTCTGTACAAGTGACTATTTATTAAAAGGACTCAAGGGTGAGGCTCGCAGACTTGCAGAACTGTGATGTATGTAGCACACCACCATTTGCTTCAAGCTAACAGACAACATGAGAATAAACAAGAAACTAACCATCTTTTCTTAAACAACTAGAAACCATTTTCCAATTTTGTCATTGAATCGTATGCAAATTCAATGCTTCCTCTTCCACATATTTGTCACAAATTACTCTAGAGCTCACCTTTCTATAGATGGTATCTTTATATCATACACTAACTTTTCCAGTGTTCAGTGCTTCATTACGAACTTCCTTTCTTCAGTGCTTCATTACGAACTTCCTTTCTTCAGTGTTATTAATATTTTTGCATAGATTTCAACAATATTTATATTTTTAATGCAAATTAAGCAACATCCTGCATACTTTGCATCAAAGACATGCTTTGCAGAAAACAAGGAAATGGCTGCTGAACTATTCAATTTCTGTATCAGATTTCAGAAATCACTGTAATCAGGTAATTTCTGCTATTTCTTCAGAATATTTCTTCAGGACTTATGCAAAGCATTTGACACCATCCCCCACAACATCTTTGTCTCTAAACTGGAGAGACATAAATTTGATGGATGGACTACCCAGTGGATAAAGAACTGGCTGGATGGCCACACACAGAGTTGTGGTCAACAGCACAATGTCCAACTGGTGACGGGTAATGAGCGGTGCCCCTCAGGGGTTGCTGCTGGGACTGATCCCATTCAACACTTCTGTTGGCAACATGGACAGTGGGATTGAGTGCACACTCAGCAAGTTTGGCAGTGACACCAAGCTGTGTGGCTCAATTGAAGCACTGGAGGGCAGAGATGCCACCAGAGGGACCTTGACATGCTTGAGAGGTGGGCCGAATTCCAGCTTTATGAAGCTCAACCAAGCCAAGGGCAAGGTCATACACCTGGGTCAGGGCAATCCTGTGCACAGCTGCAGGCTGGGCAGAGAAATGATTCACAGCAGCCCTGCAGAAAAGATTTGGGGGTGTTGGTCGATGAGAAACAACATGAGCCAGCAGTGTGTGCTCCCAGCCCAGACAGCCAACCACATCCTGGGCTGTATCAAAAGGAGTGTGACCAGCAGGTCAAAGGAGGTGATCCTGCCCCTCTACTCTGCTCTCGTGAGACCAGATGTTTCTAGATCCGTGATTACTGTCTATCTTACATTGATGCAGAGCAGAAGTAACTCCACAAAAATCATGGAACCATTAACTTAATGGAAAGTCAACAATACCAATGAGGAGTTTAGTTTACTAGGTAGGATTTAATTAAGCAGATAGTTCAACATCAGTTTAGAATTTTAACCATAATCTCAGCTGTGAAGACACAGAGATTAGTACATATTCAAGGTATGTTTTCCAGTCTATTCCCATCTGGCCAGTAAAATGAAGCACAAATTTTGTGTTTTGCATGTTATGAATCACTGGCTATAAATTAATACTTATTGCCAGGCTCAGTGCATGAAAAATATTGTTCATGCTTACTGCCAAAACACTGAAGAATGCACTTTTTAATTTCTTTAGTCAGTCAGGAACCAACAAATATATTGGGGAGATACATGAAACTGATGAAAAGTACTACATATAAACAGTGCCTAAAGCACCTGCATGGCAACACTCAGTGCACTTTAGTACTTCAGTAAACATTCCCCCTGATGTATCTGAATGCAATATACAAGTTTTGATCTCTTTTGTTTTGCTTAACCACGATATGAGGCTATTTATTCTTTGAAGGCTCATCATGGGAAAAAAGTTCCTGTCCCCCAGGCTTTAATGATCTTCTGGCTGAAGCTTATAATATACCAGCTTCCTGTCTCCAACAGGGTAGCAGATGATGGAGGCGGAGGGATGGAAGCTGGCAGCCCTGTCATGTGCAGAAGCTGAGAATGTGGTATGGGTCTTTTAAGCACTTACTCTATAGATCTAACAAAGTTTTTGGCAATAATTTTCTTGTGAATATCCACACATGTGTACAGTTGATCACACTGTCTGTCCACCAATTTCCCCTTTACAAGGCAGTGCAAAAGATTTTTTGCTGCTCTTCAGTTCTTCTGGAAATTGAATAGCCAGTTTTTACAGTAATGAAAATACCTATGCACCAAACTCATTAATACATAACATTACATTACAATTTCCAATGTGTTTTAATTAATCTGAATTTAATAGTGTTATTAAACTGTTGGGAAATTTGAGATCTTTTTCTTTAATTTAAACTAGGAAACAAAGTTAAGCCTCCAAATAATCAAATGCTTGAGGAGAGTTCCAAAGTTTAGACATGCTTCTATAGATGTCAGTAAAACCCCTCACTTTATCAATTATCTTATCTCAGCTCAGTTAAATATATGTCAGCTATATGTCAAACACAGTCTCAGTTGCATGTTTCCAAGAACTTTTATAGAAACTCAGCTATATTTGATAATGGTTTTGCATGAAAATTTAGTTTTCATGATTGTAGTTAGTGTAAGCAGCACAAATTACCAATTTTTCTGAATATAATACAAATTTATAGAATACATTATGAGATTTTCTGTTTCAAGCTATTCAAAGTTTTGCACTTATAGTAATGAACATTTTCCCTCAATAACCTGCTCACAGTGTGGTTACTGTAGCTCTCTACAACTACCTGAAAGGAGGATGGAGGGAGGATGTGGCTGGTCTCTCTTCCCAGCTAGCAAGCTATAGGACAAGAGGTAATGGCCTCAAGCTGCACCAGGGGAGATTTAAACTGGATATCAGGAAAAATTTCTTCACCAGGAGGATGATCAGGAATTGGAACAGGCTGCCCAGGGAAGTGGTGGAATCACTATCCCTGGAAGTGTTCAAAAAACCATGAAGATGAGGCCTTCAGTGACATAGTTTAGTGGTGGAGTTGGTATTCCTGGGGTAATGGTTGGACTTGATCTGAAAAGTTTTTTTAGTGGTGGAGTTGGTATTCCTGGGGTAATGGTTGGACTTGATCTGAAAAGTCTTTTCAAAACTAGCTAATTCTATGATTCTGTGCTAAACTATCTTGGACCACGTTTGTAGCCCCATAGAAATTATCATAGGAATCTTGTGCATACATATCTCTTATTCAATGAATCATTGTAGGATAAATATAAAGATTTTCAGTTTCTAGAAATAAAGTTGTAGCACAGCTTATGCCATGCTTACATACGCTTATATACTATATCCTTCAAAACCTCCTTTCTCATTACAGAATAGATTTATTCTTTCTGACATATTTCACTTGTTAGAAATGGTTTCCAAGCAGTCCCACAGAGCTCTGGATGCCAGACTACTTATATGACTCTACTACATCTGTTTCAATTAATGAATAGTTTCCTTAAAATGGGACAAAAGCCAGGATGGTGACACGGACAGCCACTATTCAAAAATGGGAATCATTAGAAGAAATGATAGGACAGAATTTATGAGTAAATAACTCAATTTAAATGGATTGCTGATGAATTTGTTCATTTTTGTTCACTGAAAACATTTATGCTTTCATTTTCAATCACTTAATTTTAAATCTCTTTTGAAAACAGGCATTACAATGTTTGGAATACTTCCAAGCAGTGATTGCTTTAATGTTTATTTTATTGGATCCCATCTGATGTAGCAACATTAGGACTGTAGCAAAGTGAAAAGGAATCCTGCAGAAACCTTATATTTCACTTGAGAGAAGGAAAATACTTATGTATATTAATACGCATTTGTACTTACTCACACACTGCAGGGAAGGACAAACCCACAAAGGCACTAGACAGATATTCTGTATACATTTCATTTGCAACTCCTTCCAGGTAGTATTTCTGCCATGTATCCTCCTCAATCTAAAATAAAAAAAAAACACAGATGCAGACTTCTGAGTAAAACCAAAAGCCTTCTTTAAAATTTACAAACTGCTTAAACATGAATCATCAGATTTTAATAATTAAGTCAGTAGACTGTTATGGCAATTAATATTGTTTTTTTACAGGATTTCCTGGAATGCTGGGAAGAAAAAGTCTATGCAGTCAATAAACCAAGTATCCTATTTAAAAATAACACACTCCATTCTTGTCAAGCATATTCAGCATGAGGTGAAATAAGGTTGTAGACAGCTTAAGGAAAAAAAGTTTCTCAATCTTCTTTTTCTGAACATTCTTGGGTTCAATTGTTGCATTATGAAGTTATTTACATTTAAAACTGTATTTTTTTCTTCTCTGAAGCTATAGCTATCAAGGAAATATGAGAAAAAATATAGAAAGAATTTCTTCAAGGGTCATTATTGCTTTAGGACAGGTCATGAAAACATTTATCTTGTAATTTAACCATTTCTAATAGTTACATTTAAGTCTTTGGGAAAAAAGAAAACCAAACCAAAAATACCTCAAAACCCAACAAAACAACAAACTATTAGTTCCACTGTTTAGGTAGCCCCATTATGGTCTTCATCATAGCAGAAAATGCGACAGCATTGAGTTTAGATAAAATGAAAAAAGTATATTTTTAAAAACTATTGGTAGAGTTTTGCAAGCTACCTGAAGGGCTGAAGTACCAAATACCAACTGATTTCAGAAGGACTTAGACAAATATATATACCTTAAACTTTTCACAACTTCTCTTTTTCTGATATCCCCAGCTTTTCCCAAAGCTCAGATCACATTGCCTAAAGAGATGACGATACTAATCCTGGAGGAAGCTAGGCCCAGTGAAGTGGCAAAAAGCATGCTTCAGGAACATCCGTCCTCATGAATTACTTTGGGTGAGGCTCAAGTGCTTTAATCTACACTGCTGATCTTTCTTGTCTAAAGTCCTAAAGCCAGTGTAATGGCAACCAGGTAAGTATGAGCCACATTATTTTTTTTCCATTACAGAGAAAACTCAGCATTTTAGAAATTCTTATCAAACAATTCAGTCCAGGAAGGTAAACAGCTTATTATTTTAAAATTTATTTTAAAATATAAAAAAAAATTAAAGCAATAAGCTTGCTTCCTCCCGGCTACCCGTGCCCCTCCTCAGTGGCAGAGCACAAGACTAAAAGTCCTTGTTCGAAGTAAGCATTACATAGCAACAGCTAAAAACATCGGTGTGTTATCAGCACTGTTCTCAGACTCCAGTTGAAAACAGAGCACTGCACCAGCTACTAGGAAGGAAAAAAATAACTGCTACAGCTAAACCCAGGACAATCCCCTATGTCAAATGCTTTTGATAATATTCAGTCAATGATTTTAATGGTATGAAATGACTTACAGTAACAAAACTTAGGCCTGTATATTCTTTCTGGTAAAAGCATTATGGTATGTTAGGAGGGGTGTGGGGTTTGTTGTGAATGTATATTCCAAAAGTCAGTGTAACTGTACGTTAGTGTCAGTATTCAAGAAAATAAATTAATACATGCAATGTAAGTGCCCTGGGTAAAAGTGTCCAAAATAATTTTTCAGATATTCAGCAATAAATTGAGAAAAGCATCTCTAACTAACAATTTATCTTTGCCTGTTGTGGCAAACTACAGGTGGTTTAAAACAGTATTAAACCAGATGTAGTTTAAAACAGTATTAAAGCAACAAGTTCTTGTGTAACAAAGAAATTCACTATGTAAATTCAAAAACCGATAAAAATTTAAGATGGGAAAATGCTAATCACCAGACAGTTTAGGTCTGTGACCAACAATATATTCTACGCATTTATAATATATCCAGCAACTGGCTTCTGCCTCTTATAGTTAAAAAAGAATATCACTCATGACTTTCTTATGGATATTAATTCTATTTTTCCTTTAACTGTTTTGTTTATATTGTTGTTTCAGCATTTGTAATTATTCTACTCTAAACTATGCATCTGAACAAGGTATAATCAGATGAAAATGTTAAGAGTTTAACAAAATTTTCAAGCTAAATAATTGATTTTTTTAATTTTAAATTAAATCTTTAGGAGCTTTTAAAATCTTATATGATTTACGAAATAATGTTATATGAGTACAAGCTGTGAACTACATTTTAAAAACAAAAGCTGTAACAGTTATAGAGTCCAATTAATTCCCCGAGGGTTTAGAATATATTTTTCTTGTTCCTTCTTAGACATTTTTATTAAACACTTTATATTTTCTAACAATTTTGTTATAGTTCTGTATTCCATATTCCTACTCCAGTTCCAAATCATGAAGCCCAGAAAATGTCATAAAATAAGGATTCTATAGAAATGTAGTGATGTTGGTCTTCTAATCCTTTTCCTCTTGGAGAGCTGCCTTCATTCCCACTTCCCCTGCCTGAAGTTCCATAAGTCTCTGCCCTTGACTCTGCCTCTTTATTTCTCTTCTCTACCATATCACCACCTAACATCACCCACAATACCAACAGAACTGTTTCTCTAGGCTAATGTCCTGTATATCTTGTTATTTCCTTCTTATCTCTTTTATCCAAATGGAAATATTAGCCTGCCTTACTGTAGACATGTACCAGAGGATGTAGAGCCACCAACTGACAGTACCTTCACTGATAGAGTTCTTTTTCTTACTTCCCCATCAGCAGTATTTCCACCTCCTCTTTCAGGCTCATAATGTGGTTATCTTCTTTGCCTGCTTCAACCCTGTAATTTATTCTACACTCAAATTGTACAGACCCCTTGTCTTCCTACTAATCAGGATAAACTGCCAAAAAAGAAAAACAAAACAGCAACAACCCCCCCCCCAAAAAATACAACAAACAAACAAACAAAAAACAACAACAAAAAACAACCCCAACAAAATGAAGTCTAAATCATGTTAGAAGAAAATTCACCTTTAAAAGCTTTAATAGACAGCAAGACCAGTTCCATGTCTAAGTAGCATTTTATGGATAGCCAGTACCAAAAAAAGTGAGAGATGCAGTATCTACCAAGCCCACTGAGCAAAACCAGAATTATATTATCCATTACCAAGAAATAAAGCAACAGCCACATTAAAAGGCTTCAAAAAGGGAATTAGAGCTTAGCCTTTATGGTGGCAGACGCATATTGTCCTACCAGCATATACAAAAGCTACAGCTCTGCTGATTGCCTAAATGAAAGAAGCATTTTCATACCACGTCCATACATGGCTTGTATTGAAACACCATAATCATAATAATGCTGAGCTTTCTGAATTCTTTAAAAAATCAAAGCTATCTCTTCCCTGTAACAGCCCGGTCCGCAGCTTGTTTAAATCACTCAAACCTCCTCTACCAATTCTGACATGTTTACATCACTGTCTGGACAGCACAAAGCAGAAAGAAACAACAGCGTATTTTGAAATAATGAGTTCAGTTAGAACAAATAAAAAATAAATTTCAGATTATATCATTAATGTTATAATATTATATTAAAATAAAGTTAATATTGCTATACCACATTATTGAAAATTAATATTTCGTTTAGATGTTATGTTATAGCATAACATAATTTCATTAGTATTTAGTGTGACACAAATCTTTCTGGGGAAAAAGGAATCTAGTATTAAAAAATTTGAATTACACAGCTATTTTGACAGGACTTGCATAGCATTTTATGTAAGTCTGCACTGTTATAATACCGCCTGAGTATTAATTTGGGATTCAGCAATCTTTTCCCCAGATTAAACTAGCCAAAAGGCACCCTTTCTAAAGAATGTTCTAAAGAATGCAAGAACTGGAAACTTTTAAAGAAACCAGTGAAATATAAATTATAATGAATTTATTTCTTTTACATTTCCTTCTCCTGTTGATAGGCTGCCAAGTAAACAGTTACTTTAGCTCTGAAGTAAACAACTGCAATAATAAAATGCAACATGGAGATGTTCCAAATCATACACTCCCTGACAAGTGGGCTGCAAACAATCAAGAGAAATTTCTTCCATAGAAATTGTTTCACCATTCAGAGATCATGTGGGATGCTAAAAGGCATTTGCATTGTGTTATTCTCCACCACACACAGAGAGGTCACATCACATTTTTTATAAGCCTCTTATTTATGTGAACCTTGCAAATGTTGCTGATCAGCAACTCTTTATATACATAAAACAGACAAAGTGCAGGCTTGGTAACAAATAAGAGTAATAATAGCAAGGACATGTCTGTAACTGATGGTCTATTTTGTGGATTTTTCTTAGATTGACACCACCTGAAATATACAAATACATTATGTCTTTCTCCTTTCTACTTTCTTCTGTTGTTTTCTTTTCTTTAGGCAGATGGGGTTTATTTGGAGGAAGGAACTGCAGATCAGACCTATAGTTAAGTACCCACCCTTAGTCAAGGACCAAGAAAGAGCTGGAAAAAAGAGAGTCATTCAGTAAGCAGTGATCAAGCTTCATAATGGTTAATGTTAAATTAACCCTAATTACATTTTTGAAATGTTTAAGATCTATTAGGATACCATGAAATGCTGATTAATAAATTTAAAGAATTGCTGATATATGGGATGCTGTAAAATGTTATTATAAGATAATGATGAAGATAATGAGTTAAGATGATCTTTGAATTTATCTTCATTTGAATGATGACATTTCCTCTGTGATTTCAAAGAAAGAGATGATCACCTGCCTGGTATTTTTTTTAAAGGAATACCTTCTGGTCTCCTAGAAATGAAAAGATCATTAGGAACCTCTGGTGTTCAGTATTTCTTTCCTTGAGTCTTGCAGTTTCCCCAAGTTTTAACAGGGTAAGGTTTCACAGATAAATATATCCAGTTTCCCCCATCATCCATGTCAGAAAAGCACTAGTTTCAAAATCCTTAAAGTAATAAAAAATGCTTTAGGACTTACTGTGTTCTTGACTACTTTAAGCCTTTTTGATGATATTATAAACTCTGATGCTGCAGTTAACCTCAAAAACTGAACCACTAAACAGATCTGATTGTTTTCCTTTAAAATAGTTAACCTTTACTTGGAGTGATTGTTGTCCAGTCTGTCTCTGGATTTACTGATATTTATCTATACATTAAGAGCAAGTTGCCAAAACTTTTTAACTAACTGTTAATGTAGACATTAAATAATCTGTCCCACATATATTTACAAAACGGATGTTTCACATGTCAGTTGCCTGAAAACAATTGGGAAGAGTTAAATGTTATGTAAACTTTACAGAAGCAAAAAAGAGCTAAATTTGGGTGAGTTTGGTTCAAGATGCTACTAATCAAGTTTATCACAAATGTCATTCACTAGAACTAGGAACACTGTTTATCTGGTTAGTGACATCTATACCTTGCTTTTAGTCTACCTGAAAACATTACTGTGCTTACAAAGACAAAAACAACGTTGACTTAAATTGAATAATGAAGAAAAAACACAGTAGTTCCAATTTTATGTTTATAAAGACAAAGAGCAGAAAAAATTTAAGTTATACGAATCACAGTTAGCAAGAAAGGTAGAGTTTAGGTAACTGCTGGACCTCACACAGAATGTGCCATACCACCACTGTGACTTGAATCTGTATCTTCCAAGTTCCTCTCCAGTACTGTAAGCCCATTATTATCTTTTCCTGACTATGTTGTGATAAAAGGAAAACAAGGGAAAATGTAGGCCTTCTATGTGAGGAAAACGGATCTGACTACCCCGGACAAGGAGAAAACTGAGGTACTCAAGTTTTTTGACTTGGTCTCCACCATGGGCAGTGGACTGAGTGCGCTCTCATCAAGTTTGCAATGACACCAAGCTGTGTGGTATGGTCAGCATGCTGGAGGGAAGGGATGCCATCCAGAGGGACCTCGTCAGGTTTGAGAGGGGGCCTATGCAAACCTCATTAAGTTCAGTAAGGCCATGTACAAGGTCCTGCACCTGGATCATGGCAATCCAGGCACAAATACAGTCTAGGAGGAAAATGGATTGACAGCCATGAAGATGGTCAAACAGGCTGGGGCTGTTCAGCCTGGAGGAAGCTCCAGACACTATAGCAGCCTTCCAGTAGCCAAAGGGGGCCTACAAGAAATTAGGAGAGGGATTTTTTTTACAATGGCATGTAGGGATAGGGCAAGCGCTAACGGCTTTAAATTAGAAAAGGTAGATTTACATTAGATTTTAGGAAGAAGTTCTTAAGTGTGAGGGTGGTGAGACACTGGAACAGGTTTCTAGTAGAAGCTGTGGATGACCCATCCCTGGAAATATACAAGACCAGGCTGGATAGGGTTTGAGCAACCTGGCCTAGTAGAAGGTGTTCCTGCCCACAGCACGGGGTACAGAACTAGATGATCTTTATAGTCCCTTATAACCCAAACCATTATAAGATTCTACATTACACTGCAGTTGTGTCTCCTGGATAGTCATAAAACAAATTACCCACTCACTCAATAGCCTATGTGAAGAATAGATGGAAAATGACATAGTGTATCCCAAGAGAAGAAATATAATTTTCATCTGTATATTTTTTTTTAAAGTCGCAATGCTCCTCGACTCTCCTGTATCTGTATATAGATAGAATGTTATTATCAGGAGATATATTTACATAATATAATCATTTCCTAGTGAGACATGGTGAGAGAGATATGAAAAAATTATGTACATCTTGCAAGCACAACCATTAGTATTGTCAGAAAATACCTAAACCCTTAATACACCCACCCCTATCCCCGACAGTGTAATTATCAGGAGTAACATGAAAGAGACTGAGTATATCTGAGCCTGATAGCACTATACAATCTTTTTTGTCAAGATCTGTCTCACTATCAAGACAGATCTTCTGAGGTCCCTTACAACCCTTGGGATTCTGTGATTCTGTAATGCTATAGTGTGACCTAGGAGCTTTTACTATATTTTGCAAGGTAAAACAGGGAAAGGATGGTGGGATGTCTTTATAAATATTGAGAAAGTGGCAGAATGAAAATTCTTTTAAAGCACAATGAAAGCAGATATAATGTCTGCTGCCTAGCATTGAATAAGCTCAGTTCATCACCACAAAGCAAAGAAAAAAGAACAGTAGAAATTATTTGAGAATAGTTTCAGATGCTTGGAAGATCATCCATTTGATTTTTTAGACACATATTTACTTTCATAAACAACCCAAACTGAATAATAACCCCCCCCCAAAATAATCGACAGTAAACTAATGAGTTAATTCTATTGATTACCCCTCTAGAACAGCACTTGAATATTTTAGTTCTGTTGTTAAAGTGATCCTGCTTTATTCTAATGTCCTACATTTTTTCTTTTGCTCACCATGTGCATCCCATTATGCAGTATTTTGTCTAAGTGCATGCAATTTGGAAATTCTGACCAGTCTTCCCAAAATTATAAGGTTTGTACCAAAAAATTAAATAAAGTCTTGTGTAAACAACATGAAAGTTGTTATATAGTTCCTCTCTAAAATACAGATAAAACTTACTCTTTAAAGATTCCCATAAGGCCTTGTAGAGAAACATTTTACAAAAAATACCTAGAAAATAACATCTTCAGTGGAGGAATTTTCTTGAGCCCTTGCCAATCTGTTTTCATCTACTTCCATCTAATGCAGAGACTCCTGCCTCCCTCTAGGCTAAGAATGGTTCCAGGGGTTCCTGATGTTTAATCTTACAATTCTCTACAGCATTGTGCGTATATTTCTATAAACACAGATGCAAATAAAAAGTACAGGCAGAACATTCTTCACTGGTGTTTGAAGAGAAGTTGTACATTGAAAGCAATGTATTTTAAACATTTCCTCATATTCACCTATAATGTCCTGTCAGTCCACCCAAATTTCTTGTGTGAACGTCTGGTTTTATTATGCATTTAGATATGGATACCAAATCTGACAGATAAATAACTGGCTGAAAGCAGTTCATACATTCCTAGCAGAGTGAGGCTTCTTAGATTTACATTCTTAATTAAATTTTCTTAAGTATTACAAATTATCAACTACCTCTTCACTCAGTTCCATTGTCTGCTTAAATCAAAATATTATATAAAATTTTTTGCTCTGCAAACTATTCTCACAGTTCTCTCTGCAAGAATGTTTTTTAAAATTGGTGTGAAAAGAGCATGTTTTATAAGTAGGTAAGCACCTGACTAATGTAAATCTATATGGCTTTATTATGTCTCAGCCTGGACTGGAAAGCAATGTAGTAGGAAAAGCAGGCATTGCATATGTACAGGTGTGAGCAACACCTGCCAAAAAAGCCCACAGAACATGCTCTCAAATTAGCTTAGAGGAGAATTGAGACTGCTCTAGATTAATTTTCAGATCTAGAATGAGGTGTACTGTCTTACCAACAGAGCAAAGAGAAAACTAATTTGTGGACTTGTGTTACACTTGAGGATCACATTCCACATTTTATTAATTTACACAACAATGCTAACTTACATTGGCTTGCACGTTTGTATACAGGGACAATTCGACCACCTCTGCCTTTTATTCCATTTACTTACTTTTTGCAATGTTTTTCATATGGGTAGACTTCTGGTATACATCTGCTAATCCAAACAATACAGAAATTGCAGTACGGTATTGTATTTCTGTCTTTTTCTAAGACTATGTAAATAATGAGTTCCAATTCTTTTATTAATAAAATAACTGTGCTATAAAAAGACTCAACTATTGAAATACAGTTTACAAGTGTAAAGTTTTTTTTTCCTTAACATATCGTTTGTTGTACAATCTACCTTTCTTCCTCTAAGTATTTACAGAACCTCAGCCTTTTTGAGCTGATTTCCTTTTTGTTCAGTTTGGTGCCAAAGAGAACAGAAAAGATTCCATATGAGACTACATCACTAAAACCAAAAGGAAAATATTAGGGACAAATATAATATTTAGAGGTTCCTTAGTTTGTTTTACCCCTAATACCGGGCAGACTGTTTACACAAATCATTTTTGCCATAAAGTAACACATAATGAGTTAAATGTGTGCAATGTCATCATCAATCATGTTCATTTGTGTTTGACTGACCAAACATTTATGGCATGTTAAATCACTTTCTAATCACACTATGAAGGAGGAGTAACAAACACACATTTCAAGCTTTCTTTAAAAATAAAGAAGTTTCAGTACATTTTCCTGGCAACCCCCTAACTTATGGGAGACTTCACTAATAATGTTTGCCCAAGGTGCTTATAAAGGCCTGACAGCACTTAAATTCAGTACTATAAATGGTCAGGGCTGGAACTACTTTTAGGGAATGGTTAACTTTCGTTTCAATAGCACCCTCTTTAACAATTCCAATCAATGTAGTTGCCCTCCTGCAATACGTTGCCGATACATACCAACTGCTCAGTAATACTTTTCTTTCAAATACAATTTTTTAGAGTGAGACAGCTTGGAGGAAGAATATCCTTCCAGCTAAATAATGAAACAAGCCTTTTGTTGTTGCCAATTGAGTTGGTGTCTCATGAATAAATATATCTGAGTTCTCATACATTTGTTTTGCTTTAAGTTTAAATATACACAGAGATCTTTGGAAATTACGATACACATTTTACTTGCCTGGACAATTCATTCTTAGTTAAGTGGAAGACATCTTTTTAACCTGCAGTAATAGGGTCTTGCAGTCTTTCAATGCACTATTTTATGGTATTTCATCTCCCACTGCCATCTGAAGATGACATCTGATGTAACACAAGTCAAGGTATATCTGCACACTGTTCTGTTTATAACTATATATAATCACAGATACAAGAGCAAAACTGATATTGATACTTTCCTCCAAATCAAATTCATTGCTATTTTTATGCTTACTCTGTGCATATAGAAAGACTCAGATGTAATCTTGAGTAGTGCCCTGCAAAGCTGAGCTTTCATCTTAAAACTGTTCATTGCTGAGATAGTACAATCTGTCACTGTCCTGAAATTATTATAAGAATATCTTATACAATAAGAAAATACAGGAGAGAAGGTGGGTAAGGTAATGATATAAGTGGTTAGATACATTTTCTAGAAAGATGCTACCTTTACATTTGCAGTTTCTGACCTGTGTAAACATTTTACCTGCAGATCTAGCCATAAATGTGTGCAGCTCTACTACAGTTCCTCTATAGCTGGACATTTGTACACTTTATCACTTTCTGAATCTCTTCATTTTCTCACTGCAAGTTTAAAGAACTTGAATTATGACTGGGGCTTATGAAGATACCCATATATTTGGATGTCCTTGACAGAAAACTGATCCCTTCTGATTTTGGAAAGATGGAAATTGAACAAAAGTTTCATGCCTACTTCTGATGTCAAGAGCAAGTTCACAGAATAGGTTGCTTTAGTACTTCAGATACATAAGTGTGACTGTTACAAATGTCTGAGACTCTTGACAGTCTTGGGATACTATACTAAGCAAGAGTGAGGAAGACCAAAATGATGAGCAAGAATGAAGTTTGTAAGACATATAGTCTTCTTTTGGGGTATAAGCAGAAAGGATTAACATCAAAGTGATTGTATAAGTCATTGACAGCTCCCAAGGTTGGCTTTAATGAGCAAAACAGTTGTTTTGGGGTTTGGGTTTTTTTTTTTAGGTTTGGGTGTTGGTTGGTTGTTTTTTTTAGAATGTGAAGATGTAAGCATCGTGATTGCAGATAGTTACAATGAAGTAATGGAAGTGCAGAGCCCAGGCTTGTTTCCATATTGAAAACTGACCTTTTTTTTTTTTAACTATAATAGTCTGAAATATTTTTGACACACAGGAGTCTGCAGTCTCCAAAGGATAACTTAATAAGAATTCCAGGACTTCCTAGGAAGTAAATAAAGACTCAGTGTCCTGCAATGACATGTGCACTTCTATGAGAACAGTTTTGGCTTTCTCATCTGATGACATTAGGCTTTTTTTTTTTTCTTTGCTTAATGCAAGAAAAGTCAAATTTTCCTTCACGATGGACTTAAAGTGGACCATGGCCTACCTTGTATTCCAGTGTTTCCCATCCCACTAACACTCATGGGATTGGAAACTGACCATCTTTATGTTTGGAATCAGTGTCCCAGAAAGGCCTGAGGAAGAAGGAAGTACTGACTGCTGCAGTCAAAGCCTTAGTCCATTGAACTAGTACAGCTGCCACAGAAGTCTAGATTTAGCTGGACTAAAATTTTGCCATGTAAGTCCAAACAAATACACAAAAAAGAGAAACAAATACAGGAATGATGTTGTAGGAAGTTCAGGCTTCAGTTCCAAGGCATGTTCCTTATTTACTCTCACAGTCAAGAGGTCCACTAGCTACCTGATATGAAAGACCGAAATGATCAGTCCATTTTTCTGCATACTTTGTTGCTATATGGGACATACATAAATCATATTTTTGTTTTAGCAGCAGGGCTTTTCTCATAGATAAACACGTGGTTTGTCTAAAATGAAGCAAAACACAAAACACCAGATATATCTACCTAGAAATGGATGATGCTTTGAAAAGTCGTGTAAAGGCCAAACACTTGCTGAATAAAAATGAAAACATTAACTTGACAGAGCCTGGAATAGTGCCCAATGTGCAGGAAATAACTTTTGTATGGAAGCATGCACTGGATTTTTTTTTTGTCTTACAAATTCTGTTAATGTGTTCCTATCTGTTCCATGTTTGATTCACATTCTTTACTTGACTCTCTGACAAACTGAATTGCAGACGAATACATTCTAATGAGAGAAGACATTACCTTTATGAATGACCTCATGGAGAAGAGGTTGGCTAGCATTGTTGAAAGGCCTGGTGCCAGGCAGCTCTGGGCTATGAAACCAAGCTTAAGCTCAGCAAGACAGATTGCATCATCCCCTTCTTTCCAGTTCCAGCTTGGGATATTTAGCAGATGGGCCTGAAAAACAAGCAAACAAAATACCCCATAGGTGGAGAACCAGAAATACTTCCTCAAATACAGCACAGTATTGAAGGACATATGAAGTGAATTATTTTCTTTGTTATTGTCTTGACTTTTTGTAATGAGGCAGAATTATATGCAAAAACATGTTCCAATCTTACCTACTACAGACATATTCTGGCTGTGAAACTCTGCCAGGCCCACCCTCACACCTGAACGAACCACAGAATGCTATGAAGTTGTTTTTCCTTTTCTATGTTCCTTTTACAGTACTTGGAGCTACTCTGACTGATAAGGCACATACACAGTACACAGGAATCTAATATAACTTAGATTACAACTCATGTGAAGCTTCAAAACCGTTATAGGACATTGCTGTTTAATAAGGTACACATCATCCTCTGTGTTTTCTATTGCATTCCTGCCACCCTGAAGGACAGCACTTGACTTTATGAAAATCCAGACCTTTTCCTGAGACTGCTGTTTAACAAGGATAGAATAAAGAAAACAGCTGATCAAGATACACCACCAGTATTGACACTGGTCAGTTAGACAGTTACTAATACTGTCTGGTTACCGGCATAACTCTATCAGATTCTCTTTTCCATCTTCCTTGTACAATTTTATAGACATAAGGAAACACAGAGGGCTTCATACTTGGTTCCCTTCATAAATGAACATTACAGTTTAGTACTTTGATAACAGCTATTCTTGAAGATGATTTCACTGGAAATACAAATGAAAAAAATGCAGTGAAAGATCTTCCCTTCTGAACCTGTTTAAAGGAGAGAAACACCATGCTTTTATTCTATAAAAAGACAGGCTCCCTCTATTCATGTACAGAAAGAGGACAGCACAAGTAACACCGATTTCTCTTGTTCTAGCCAAAGTTTACAGATATAAGGAATTGTTAGCATTCAAACCTTCTAATTCAAACCAGGATCATCGTGTTTTTCACTGAATGAAGGGCTACCCATTCAAGCTTTTCCTCCAACACTGGGCAATGGTTGATGTTTTTTGAAATAACTAAAGAAGCAGGTCACATATGAGTAGTCTGCCCTCTGAGTTATTTCTCCTAGCCTTGTTAACCAGCAATTATGGACTTTCTCACTTCAGGACTGCATGAATTGACTTCACTGTGTTTAAAGACAACAGCTTTACCATAAAAAATTTTGCCAAATTCCTTTCTGAATTGGATTTATAATTCTGATCTCAATAATATTTTTAGCAACAACTTCCACAACTTAATTATATTTTATATGAAAAACCAAGTAATTGTATTTATTTGGTACCTGCTACATGGCAATTTCAGGTCTACATTGTCATGTTGCAAGAAGCTAAAAATTGCCAACAGTTATTATCTTAATGGAGTTTTATTGTGATTTTTTAAGTACCCACAAAAAATTACTTCAGATTACTTCTCTAGATGCCACCAATTCATCTTGGGTAGCTCGAATGTAATAAGCTGAGCAAAACTTATAGAAGCTGAGATTCATCTGGAATCAGCAGCAACGGTGGACAGTGTAGATTTGAGAATTACAGCCTAGACAGTTAATTAATGTCCGGATTTTTAAAAGGTACTTACATTTATAAATAAAAGTGAATTAACTTGTAAGTGGATTACATAACAAGGCTTATTACAGTGGGTTTTTTTTTTTTTTTTTAATTGTGTATAAGCGAATGCAATGTAGCAAAAAACTCTGGGGACAGACACTTGGTCTTAAGCTTACCTTATTGTGATACTGCAACATCTGAGTGATAATTCTTATCTTCGGATGATAATTCTTTATTGAAATTACTCTAAAAATAAAAAAAGAAACAACAAAAATAACTTTAGTTAGTAAGATATTTGGATAGTGTATTCCAATACCTCTATTTTACTGTATTTTTAAGTCCCACAATTAAAACTGTACCCTCTTATTCACCTGGCTGTTAAGCACACTGATTTAAGTGAGACTTTCACAATATTTACTCCTAGACAAATTCAGTTAATAACCATTGGCTAATGCTACAGAACATCAAACTTCAGGATTTATTCAGTTGAATGTTTGCTGTTATGGAATTTGCAGAATACAAGACTTGATTTAGCAATTCATTTATTTATAGTTACTAGACATTCATCATCATCAAAGAACTTAAATAATAATTTTGTTTGTCATAAATCCACATGCAAATTATATGAATTTTTATGGGCTATTCCAAAGCTCAATATTGAAACAGATATCTGAACACTGAATTTATAGAATATGGGGCTACTTTCATAATCTACAGCTTGACTGCTTGCATTCGTCATTATTTAATGAAACTAAGATATACTCAACTGTGTACCTATTAAAAGCAGCTGTAAAGAAAAATGAGGACCTAGCGAATTGATAATGTGTTATGAAGAAAGGAATATGCATTTTTTAAATTAAAAAATAATTAACAAAAATGAAAAACTGAAACGGGTCAAAATCAGTTCTGTATACAGAAACTAAAGATATACAAAGAAGATAAAACCAATCAAAACACAAAATAATCTTAATTATTACGAAATCATCAGTCTCATAAGACGTGGAATGCCATAACTGTTTACACTGGTGTTTTGTAGGAATTATCTTGCAAACTGCTCGTCTGGTTTCTGCTTCGAAGTATATAAAAGCTAGAGCATAAAACAGATGAGAAAAGTTGTATGCATGTTTTTAATTGATATTTTCCTTTGGAAGAGAAAAAGTCTTCCTTCTAATTTTTCATTTCTTGCTAAATTAGTCAATTAAACATTCAATTTTAATTAAATTAATTTAAATGTGAGAAAACACAAGAGAATTCCACTCTCAAAATTACACTTTTGCATTTTATGACATTAAATATATTATATCTATTAAGAATGCATTAATCTGAAACTAGAGTATTTTTAATGCATTTATACAATTAATGTCACAATAAAGTTTCTTGCATTGCAATTCAACGTCATATTTGGAAAATTAAATTAGGCATATTTAAGGCCTATATCTTCCACAGACAGCCACATCTCCTGTGCACTGTGAACTTTTACCAGAGGAGCAATTTTATTTTTATTTTTCTTATTTCTCCCCTTCTTTCAATTCACAGCATGCCAACTTCTAACAGGCCAGTAAATTGGTTTATAACACTGGCCACTTCTATATTAGAGATTTTTTAACAGTTAATTGACATTTTAATTCTAAAAAGGAGAAACCAGTACCATTAAAGCTAAGGGTTTAACACAAGAAATGGAATGGCTTACGTATGCTGTAACTAACTGCTGTCTATTGACAGACTCTTTTATTTCCTTCCTTCAAAGAATATAAGGAGGAAAGCAGGACAGGATCTGGTGGCTCCAAATCTGTAAGTGGCTTGTCAATCAAAATAAGAATACTTGATCCTCAGTGTAAAAAAGCAGGCTGAAGCTAGGATACCACTGTATATTTGCCACCATGAAGCGTACACCTGTTCCCCAAGCTGCACAATTACTTGTAAGAGCAGATATATCATGGAGCAATGAGGTATCACTTGATTCATTCTGTCCCATTATTAACAGCAGCCCATGCAGCACATGGCATATTTGTGCAAGAACATAAACACATTCCCGTTTCCCTCATTTCTATTGGGACTGCATTCAGCTATGAATACTCAAACCCTAGATCCTGCAAAATGACTAACAGTACCAAGTCAGCTCATCAGAGTTAAGAACCAAAAACCGATTAAAAACTAATGAGTTTACCTCATAATATTGGAGGCATCTTCAGCATCTGGGTCAGCGCAGTATTTATTGGCAAGGATTAGGCACGCATCTGCTGACTCTATCTGAGACACCAAAGAAAAGGCACATATAAATAGCAACATCTCTTTCTAGCTCTTCCTTCATCATAAAGAACTAGGGAATTCAACACCGCCATCACAATTGTGAATGTTAGTTCTTAATACTGCTGATTAAAAAGGTTACAATGTGAGTTAATGTGAGTGATTATAACAGCTCTCATATACACATCGTAATTTCTTGAAACTTGTTTATGATGTTCAGACCAGGTCAACAGTTCAATTATTAACAGACATATCTTTTGTTACCAGACACTGAAATTTAGACCCCTAAATCCATAGGAAGTTCCTGTTACATCAGTACAGTGCTCCCACAAGTCCTGCAGCTTTGGGAATTTCAGTATCTTCCCATTGAAGACAGGAAGAGGTGGCTGAACTGATGATTTAGAATCTGAGCACCAGTTTTAGAAAGCGTGAGGAAGAGAACCGATCTGTTCACAGGACCTCTATATCCTCACAAACCTTAGCTCTATTTAACACAAAGCAGATGACAAAAGTATTTTTCAGTGTATACAACTAAATACCAACACAAAAAAGGGTGGAATACAGAACACAAAATACCAACACACACATTGGTAATTATGGTAAAACACTAACTATGACATTTATTGCTATAATTCAAACATTTTGTTCTGATGAAATGAAACAGTGTGTGTTGGATTACAAAAGGTTAAGCAATTTCTGCAGCCAAAACAGAAAAAAGACATGATTTGTACTTCAGAAAGTGTTAACACTGAACTAAAATATGCTTGGCTTAAGTAACCAGTTTACATTCTGTGGGGATTGGGGGGGGGGGGTTGTGGCAGGGAGGAACCCTTAAAATTTAATGCTGCATCTGAGAGCTTACTTTTTCTTTTTTTTTTTAAGTTTCATGCTTTTCTTTAAGAGTACACAATAATTTACCATAAAGAATTACAGAGAATAAAACTATCTCATTTAGCTACCAAAAATTTTAAATTGTTTTTGTTGGGGGTTTAGGGATTTTTTGGTTTTTTTTTTTTTTTTGCTTTGCTTTAGTTTGGTTGGGTTTTGGGGTTGTTTTTTTTTTTGTTTGTTTGTTGGTTTTGTTTGGGTTTTTTTTCCTCCCAGGATTCTAGACAATACAAAAGGGGTTTTCTATTTATTTTCTAATCATTCTGATGAAGGTAAGACAAAAAAATTTAAGCTCTATTATATCAAATATTAATGTAATAGACTCTTGAACTAAACCCAATTAAAAATTCAGAAAGAATTCAATGAAGCGGCAGACAATGTACAGTGATACTGTAGCTTTGAAGAGCTTAGGATATAGGGAAAACAAAATTTATAAGGATACATGTTATAATTTATTAAGTAAGCTAATAGAAATGGAAAAAGAGTCTTCTGGTGTTACATTAAGAGGAAGTTTAACGGAGTTTTTTTCCAAATAATGCAGTGAGTACTTCTTAAAAAGTCAATTAGCAGGAGAACAGAACAACAGAGCTGTTACCTTCACTCTTGCCAGGTCATGGGGATTAAGGACTGAACCCTGATAAAATTCCACCTGAGTGAAGTGTCGTTTAAAAAGAGCTTCCAGCTCAAGGTTAGGGGAGATACTGCATTGGGAAGATGAAAAAAACAAAAGAGCAAGTGAGAAGTCAGTTTCCATATTTCCTTATATAAATTTCCTTAATTTATAAATCAACCTCTTAATTTATTTTAGGTATTCAGACTTCTGCTGATGCTTCTCCTGTGCTGTGAAACAGCGTGCAATACTCAAAAGACACACTATAACTGCTTTTATTTCCTTACTTCTGTCTGCAGAGCTTCTGGCCCACGTCATTGTGCTACTCTGCATGTTCATCATGTGTCAGTTTCTCACAGACATGGATTCAGAAGAACTGGTGCAAACATCGGAAAACATCCCCACACACCACTCACTCTCCACAGAAATTCTCTAATAAGACACTCATCCTCTTCATGTCCCCATCATTCTCAAAACAGCTAATTACATCAAACGAGAGTCCAGTGCAAAATCCCTGAAAGCTGGAAAATGAACAGTATAGGGATTCTGTGGGCTACATGAGCTACAAACAAAACAAATATAATTATGCTATGACTTTCTGTCTTATTGCATTTTGCCATGAACAAAAAGATTTTAACAGATCATGATCTATTACCCAGTGTGGCACCAATCATGTAAATACCCCTTCTTATGCCACACATTAAATCGGAAGGAATTTGTTAGATACTTAATAAATGCATGAGATCTTTGTCATGCCAGATTCTAAATTTAGTAAGAAAATAAAACAAATAAATAAAGCAAATATTTGTCTGTGAAGGCACAGAGAAAGCAGGCACAAGCAAGCTGCCAGGTGCTAAACTGTCTTCATGTTAATATGCAGTTTCCTGATTCCTACTGCCATGCATTTTCACTGCATAAATCTGGATCTCTGCTTTCCTCTCAGTTCTTGTTACTGCTTCGAGAGGGGAAAGAAGCAAAAAATGTTGTTCCTTGAGGATATCCCTAGCTCAACTTGAAAGAACTAGATAAAAAAATTGTGCAAGTGCTGCTGATTCTTAGTTTTTCAGCTTCCTTTGTTGAATTACCCAAAAATGATTCTTGAACTTTTTAATAATTTTCTTTGACAAGAAGTGGAGAACTTGCTGCCTAATGGAAAAATATTACTCGTTTATAGCTTTCAACACTTCCAACCAGATGCTATTCCAGAGTAGAAAAGACCTTTCATACCGTCTCTCTAACACATGGCTATTTCTAGAAGCTTCTCCCAGAGGCACACCTATTTGATGTTGTATTTCATGTAATGCAGAGCATACAAAAACCAGCAATCACCTTACAAAACCTTTCAAAATTGCACATCAGAAAAATGCAAAAGACCATGTGTGTATAGCTATGCATATAAGGGTAAAAGAGCAATACCAATTATCAGCATGAAAACAATTCTGACCATCACTGTATCTGTAACGTTATTTACATTAAAGCTAAACATGCACCTACATTTTTCATTTCATAAATATTCTGCTATATGAAATGAGCATTTTTTTCCTAGGGAAATCAAAGGTGAGAACATGTTTCCAGATAGCGTAAGTTCACAGGACATAGAGTATTTTTCACTAATCTTACAGATTTTAACGATTTTGGTAGTTTCACTAGAAATATTTCCCACTAAAGAAATTCCCACATATATTTATTAGTATTTCCCCATTTTTTATTTCATAATACCATTCCCACTTCAAGTACATGTTTAGATATCTACCTCACAGTTGACATGACTGAGTCTGAAGTCTGCTTGAAACACCTCTATTTAGCAATGGGTTATTAAAAAAAAAAAAAAAAGGCAGAAAACAACACTTTTTGTCAAAATACATTAATAACAAAAGTAACTGCAAGCA
Organism: Neopsephotus bourkii; assembly: GCF_033783945.1. Lineage (NCBI taxonomy): Eukaryota > Metazoa > Chordata > Aves > Psittaciformes > Psittacidae > Neopsephotus > Neopsephotus bourkii. Next base: position 19,544,148 of record NW_026900709.1, read on the forward strand.
TTAAGTTTACGGTAAGTTAGAGCTTGAAAGAGCCTCTCTCTTCAAAAAAAAGAAAAAAACGATTTGGTTTAATTTACTGAGTTTTAGAAACGGATGATAAGACTAATCTGTAAAGTTTACTTACTTATGCAGAAAGACGATTTCTACGTTGACATCATCCCTATCCTTGTGCAGGAAGTCCTTCAGGAAGTTGGACACGCTTTCAAGTGTTATGTGACCACAGACAACTATGTGCCTGTTGCAGAAAAATCAGAGTTAATCTTGCAAAGAAGGTAAAACAAGCAAGCAAGAAAGCAGAGAAGGCAATTATAATTTATGTGCCAAACCAGAGTATTAGTCTCTTCTTGATGTTTCTCTAGATCCTATTCCATAATTCAGAGGAGGAAAACATCAGTTCCAAAAAAAATCATTTTGCCATTGCAAATACACATACACTCTCACCTGCAAAGACTACTATTAAACCATTTGCCCAAGTTGTATTATACATTTAACAATAAGTGGCATCATTTATATATATGTTTACACATTGTATTAAACAGTCTCTTTCAAAATCATATTCTTCTATTTTACACATCTTTCCCCACATCTTCACCTCCCCTAATGAATTTTACTGTTTAAATTTTTGGTTTATGACATATGAGAGATCAAATCTCCCTAAAATGATTTGATATTTTGCCATGGTTGAAAGCAGACATATATGCCAAGGAAGGCAGTACAAGGCTTGCCAATTATAGGCCATAAGCAACAAAAAAGAAATATTTTTCCTACCATAACTTATACAAGGAGAGTACTTCACTATAAGAAAAAAATATTTATTGTATCACTACAACAAATTGCTTAGAAAATCAAAGTTTTGAGAGATTGAGATATCACAAAGGTTTCTACTGCTCCACTGTTCTACTACTAGGTGTATCTGACCCTACAAGGTAGAAGCACTATATATAACTACATACACATTCTTGAATTCTACATCAACATAAAAGGACATGGAACTGTTGGAGCAAGTCCAGAGGAGGGCCACAAGGATTATCGGGGGACTGAAGCACCTCCCATATGAAGATAGGCTGAGAAAGTTGGGGCTGCTCAGCCTGGAGAAGAGAAGGCTGCATGGAGATCTCACAGCAGCTTTCCACTATCTGAAGGGGCCCCATAAAGATGCTGGGGAGGGACTCTTCATTAGGGACTGTAGTGATAGGACAAGGGGTAATGGGTTAAAACTTAAACAGGAGAAGTTTAGATTGGATATAAGGAGGAAATCCTTTCCTGTTAGGGTGGTGAGGCACTGGAATGGGTTGCCCAGGGAAGCTGTGAATACTCCATCCCTGGCAGTGTTCAAGGCCAGGTTGGATGAAGCCTTGGGTGAGATGGTTTAGTGTGAGGTGTCCCTGCCCATGGCAGGGGGGTTGGAACTAGATGATCTTAAGGTCCTTTCCAACCCTAACTATTCTATGATTCTATGATCTTAGATTTGGAGAGGCCGAAGATAAGGCCTACAAAATTACACTCTTCTTGACTTAAGGGATCCTTGCACCTTTATTATTGTAAAGCAAAGCCAAAAAACCTGCAATTAGAGTATCTTACACTGTCTCACAATTTCCTTCACAGAATAAATTCAACCCCAGCTTCCATTAATGTCATGTGTTTAAGAAGGATGGTGATTTTGATATGCCTGTTGCTAACAGTTCCAATCACCACTTTGCTCACAGAAGCTAGGAAAAGAGACAAAGTGGTATAGATATAATTCCTAAGAACTAATAAAAAGTCAACTTAATTAGTCATACAAATTACTTCATATACAGTCATTTAAAGTACAAAAATGCTACAAACACACAATTTCAGAATTTCACAAAATTGTTTTAAACTTGAACAGCCAAGTGCAAAAGAAAGTAATTCCAAGGGCAAAAGCAGAGCATTGATGTCTCACTTACTTCATAATTTTTCTGTAGAAAGCTTGGTAACACAGAAAACTCATTGGGTGAAAACAACAAATAATATGTGGCAGCAATAATTACTTATGTAATGGGCTATAATAGGGGACTGTTCTTGCTTGATAATTTGATCCTTAATGAAATGTGTGTGAAAAGTGCATAGAATTCATTGGAGAAGGGATAATTATGTAGAATAAAGAATAAATCAGTAATATGCATCATGCAGTGTAAAATATCACCATTGCAAACTGTTACTTTTGCAGTGGTTCAGATTATGACTAGAAAAGGAAAACACTATAAACTATTATACCAGTCCAGCACATGTTATGAAATTAGTCTATTATTATCACTTTTATAAATACTGTAACCCAGGGTTTTAAAACTTTATTTAGTAATATGATAAACTCAAACACTCCTTTTGCATGAGTTCTTAGCCACATCACCAGGACTTAAATGAAATTTCAGATATAGCAGCAGTCAAGAACTTTAATGGTTTCATTCTTTTTAACAGGCAAGGTTATATGAGACTCTGATCATGCTGGTTTGTATTTAACATGGGACTTAATACTATGAACTTTTATTGCTAAACTGGCTAGCCAGAGAGTCTGCTTTGCCTTCAGTAGGATTTTTCTCAATTTTAACCAAAGCTTTTGGCGCAGTAAGTGTACAGAGGATAGAGTCCTGGGACTACAAACATGTTTTCTAAAATGACTGATTTTAAACTACGGGTATTATTTTAAAATGTTTCCATCTAACAAATCAAACTTTTGATTTGCGTAGTTGATGCATTATTTTTAATAACAAATAATTTGTTCTTGCAGGCAATTCTTTTGTACAGAACCTGTGCTGTTAGCTTTAGTGGGGTCTCTTCCTGAATGCACTTGTACTGCACTTCATACTTTGTGCAGAAAATGTACTTTCCAGGGATACTTCATTTCACATGGGTTCTTTTCTGTCATGAATCGGAGTTCACATTTTAAAAATATGGGTAAGCTGAAGAGGAAAACTACAAGCCAGACAGAGCGTGCAACCCAAATTACCCTATTGCAGAAGAAATTCTCACAGGATCATAAGATAATTCTTGTTGGAAAAAACCTCCAGAAGTTATTTATTCCAAAAGCCCCCACTAAAATCAGGTACATTTGATACAACTATTCAATCCTGTTATGATTCTTATTCAGTAGGGTTTCACAGCAATCTGCTCTAGTGAAAATATAACACTTGGCTGTCAAATACTTCTGCAAAGCATTCGAAACTGTCCCACATGACATCCTTGTCTCTAAATTGGAGAGACATCAATTTGATGAATGGATGGACCACTTGGTGGATAAAGAACTGGTTGGATGGCTGCACGCAGAGAGTTGTGGTCAATGGCTCAATGTCCGGCAGGAGACCAGTAACAAGTGGTGTCCTCAGGGATCAGTGTTGCTACCGGTCTTAACATCTTCATCGCTGACATGGACAGTGGGATTGAGTGCACCCTCGGCAAGTTTGCTGATGACACCAAGCTGTGTGGTTCGGTTGATACGCTGGAGGGAAGGAATGTGTGCACTTGCAGCCCAGAAAGCCAACGGTATTCTGGGCTGCATCAAAAGGAGCGTGACCAGCAGGTTGAAGGAGGTGATCCTGCCCCTCTACTCTGCTCTCGTGAGACCTCACTTGGAGTATTGTGTGCAGTTCTGCTGTCTTCAACATAAAAAGGACATGGAACTGTTGGAACAAGTCCAGAGGAGGGCCACGAGGATGATCAGGGGACTGGAGCATATGTCTCATATATGAAGATAGGCTGAGAAAGTTGGGGCTGCTCAGCCTGGAGAAGAGATGTCTGCATGGAGATCTCACAGCAGCCTTCCAGTACCTGAAGGGGGCCTATAGGGATGCTGGGGAGGGACTCTTCATTAGGGACTGTAGTGACAGGACAATGGGCAAAGGGTTAAAACTTAAACAGGGGAAGTTTAGACTGGATATAAGGAGGAAATTCTTTCCTGTTAGGGTGGTGAGGCACTGGAATGGGTTGCCCAGGGAAGTTGTAAATGCTCCATCCCTGGCAGTGTTCAAGGCCAGGTTGGATGAAGCCTTGGATGAGATGGTTTAGTGTGAGGTGTCCCAGCCCATGGCAGGGGGGTTGGAACTAGATGATCTTAAGGTCCTCTCCAACCCTAACTACTCTATGATTCTAAATACTCTTGGCATTTCAGCACCAGAACTTACTCTTTTGGAAGTGTCAGAAGGCATCTGAACCATGGTTTCATTTTAGTGTTCTGTTTTGGGACTGTACATATTCTATTCTTCTCTTTGCTGTTCTTATAAAGTACAAAAGCATCCTGAGCACTGACTGCAATAAAACCACCTGGTTTTCAAACAACGCTTTCTGATCAGATACTTACATTAATTTTGGGTTGAAAACTCCCACCAAAAAAAAAATAAATATTCTCCATTTAACACAAATTATACTTTTGCTTAGAAGTAGAAGAAATTGAAAACAGATTTCCTACTTGCCCAGAGAGAGTTATTAGGTACATTATTTAAGAAAACTTGGAGAGCTTATACTGTTCCAATCTGTCCTGTATATGATTTGAAGATTTATTACTTCCTCTGTTTGTTCCAATAACCATCCCTCCACCATGTACCACTCATCTTTTTTCCATGCACCAAAAGTTTAAATAAAGCCAACATACTTTATATCTTTTGCTAGATATTTTCTAGAGTTGGTTTGTAGGAAAATATTCTATAATTTTGGGTCAACAGTAATGTTTAACCCCTGCATTAAACTTTCGTTTATGAAAAACCTCAAAAGCAGCACAATATTGAGCTAAATTATTATGAGTTATTTTTTTCCCTTTAAAAACAAAATTAAGAAATTCCCTTACAATACTGAAAATCACAATCCAAGAATTTTGATATTATTGTTGATAGGTATTCGGGAGGACTAAGTTTTCTGTTAAGTAATACTTGTCATTGGTAACATGTATAAGAGGTGAAACTGGTTCAATATACTAATGAGAAAACGTGTTTGTGATACTGCAAAAAGAATCTTTACAGAGAATAAAAAGCTTATCAGGAGCCATATGCTTTCAATCAATAAAGCCAGACTAATCCATTCTCTCCCATGCATACTTATCATTCTCAATATTAATTACAGTGACCAAGTATGAAAAATTATTACAGTTCTACACAGTTGATTTCAATTGTGATTCTATGCAGTCGAATTTTTCTACAGTACATTTTTTCACTTAAGTACTGACATAATGACACATTTGCTAAAAACACACTAGCTTCTTTTAAAGTAAACAAAAATGGTGATAAAAGGTCTAAAGCTACCACAGATACAAGCAATTTCAGGAAGAAAAAAAATGAAATAAGGAAAACCTTAAACATCTAGAATTCCAACATGAAGTAATTGAGAACATATACTTAACCTATGTAAATAGGACTGTAAATGAAAACAGATCCACTGTGAATAGGATTTTTCAAAAAATTATCTTTGCATGGTTCTTCCTTCAGAGGATACAATACGAAAGGCAAATCTTTTGCCTGTTTATTTTGAAAGAAATTATACCCATTTTATTGGAACAAGTATAAAGAACTTGAAAAAATTCATTCTAACTAGTCTGTCATAATAAATCAAAGATAATAAATACAAAATTCTCTTCAGCATTCAGTTGAATACATGGTGTTCACTTGTCAAGTAACTAAATGATGTGTTGTGCGTATTGATCTAGATGTCTCCATAAAACTATAATATTTATATCAAATACATATGCTCAGATCTCTTTATGGTCTTTCTGCTTAGTGTTCTGATCATGCCTTCATCTATCAACCATCTAAATTCTTTCTTTGTATACCAGTAGCAGGCTGCTGTGGTTGAAGTAAACAGGTTCTTGTAAAGTTTAACTGGTTTTCCTCAACAAAGTACAGATCTCAGTCACTTTTTCTCATGAAGAACAGTCAATAAACATCAACAGAGACTGTACATATGGTCTTCTTGTTTATCTGTTAGTGGTATGCATTTTTTAAATATACCAGTTTACAGTTTCTAGTTGTTCACGCTTTTCATGACTTACCTAACATTACTTAATGCTCAATTAATTCAGTTCATTTAAGTGAAAACTTTATGCATGTGCTTCTGCCTCTCAATCACTTAAACAGATGCCTTATTTCAATATAAAATCTGCTCTAAGATTAATGCAGATAGAGTAATTCGTGCTATACAGTCATGATTTCATATTTTCTCTGTTTTCACAGAAGACCTGAACCAAATGATTGTCCTCTAAAGACCATCTATTTAGCCAATGTGTATAGTGATCCAGAACAGTAAGGTATAATATTTTAACCATACAAAAAACTTGCCTATGTATTGCATATATGACAAAATCAAAGACCAAGAATATCTCATCTAGAACGGTCACTTCTGGATACACAAAAAAAAAGACACACCAGTTGGTTTTCAAGAAATAACTCTAGGAAGTATTAAATTAAAAAGTATTACTCCCAAAGCTACCTTTTTGCATTAGTCATTCATATCTGTGAAAACAGAGCATAAAATAATCTAAATCAAGGCATGATATTTAAAAAAAAATCATCTGTAAGCTATTTTCTCACTCTGATTTTCAAATCAGGCTCTAGAAGTGTAATTTAAAGGAGACAAGTCAAATAAATTCAAGTGCATTGTAAATTGTCTGTCAACTGTGTAATGTCCCAGTAATTTTATTTTAACATTTTTCTCTTTGAGTTTTTTCATTATTCACCTTCCTCCTGAATGATTAAGAATTTCGAGTTTTGAAGTTACGGAGAAGTCAAATGCACTGACTTTTAAATATGTATTAATATTAAACGTATAAGAGAATATGACTACACTGTGACTGGAGATGTGATTGCAGTATATGAGAACATGTCTGAAGTACTTTTAATTTCTGTAAATTGGACCTGACAGCACTATCTGTTCTTTCTAAGTTTCCACATTCTTTAGAATCTCTTTTATATTGTGAGTAAAGAAAAGGAATTAGTTAATATCAGAAAACACTCAAAGAGCTACAAAATCTGGGTAGATGAGGCCCTTAATGACACGGCTTAGTGGTGGACTTGGCAGTCCTGGGGGAAGGGTTGGCCCTGATGATCTTAAAGGTCTTTTCCAACCTATCTAGGATTCAGTAAATGGGAAATCATTAATATTAGGCATTTTAAAGTAATCTCAATGCAGATATTAATTTGTGGCCAACATAAGTATGTAAAAAAAGAATAAAGGAGGAAACATTTCAAATTCTCTTAAACATCAAATTGACATATAAAAAACATACAGTCACATACAGGACCCTAATTAGTGAATAATTGCAGCTATGAAACTATCAAGTGCACCTATACAAATCCAGGTTTTAGTCTTTTCAGTGAATATTGGTGGCATGTCACTGGCATTCTTTAAATGTAGAAATTGTTTCTGAAGTGAATAGAAACAGTACAGTGGAATTCACCTGCACAGGTCTTCAAATAGTTTATGCACATCTGTGGGAGGTTTCTACTACAGAACAAGCTGACAGAGTGCATTTCACATACTTGAACTCTGGATAAATAGCATACTCCTTTGTTTCAACTGTATATTAGAGCTTGCATCTGTTTGCAATAGCATGCTATAAGTGATTCACTGTGAGCTGCTTTGTTTATTTCAACTTCCTTGCTCATTTACAGCTGAATAAATTTATCTTACATTTTTATAATCTAAGGAATTGTGCAATGCTTGTCAATAAAGCAAGTTAAGAAATAAAAGTTAATGCACACCTCTGAAACTGCAATAATAATAAGAAAGCACAGCAATTTGTTTCTACCAGGGTCTGGATTATTTAAGAGGCTTCTACCATAGCTTAAATATTCAAATATTGAATATTTATCCTTTCATTCAGTCTTGAATTTGGTGATATTATCTAGAGTAGTTCTACTTTCACAAAAATACCAAAACATTTACACATAACGCAGGTATATCACCATTTGAAATAAGTGAATCGTTTAGTATAAATAAGAGTAAAACCTATTAAATGCTATGACATGCCCTTGCATTCCATACTAGAAAGCTACAGTAAAATGCAGGAGTAAACCAGAGCTCCAGCATTAGGATCTCAGTTGCAAACAGACGTTAATCTACTGCTCTGCCCCTCCAAACCCTGGACTTCCTTCTTGTAATATATTGTACAGCAGATTATCACACACAAGACATCCTGTTATTACTTTAGAAATAAATTGAAAATATTTTTCCTCAAATAAATTGCTCTCTATATTCCCACTATACTCATTTTCAAATTGTCTTATGCATTTTTTAAATGCTCAATGAGTCAAAAAAAAGTAATTTTCATCAATGCAGGATTTAGCAAAGGCTTTAAGATTTTTTAGCATTTTATTCATGACCTGAGCCAGGGCCTTTTTTTCCATAGAAATTACTCTAAAATGTCATGACTAATTTTCTGCAGTAGAACCTGAGTATAAACTAAAAGTCTTAATTCCCTAAAACTTGCTGATCAATTCACCCCTTCTGCCAACTCACATTGCACTTCCTGGAATGTCTATACATAAAGTCATGGCCTGTGTATTTTGCATATTTATAAACTAGATTTATTCTTTCTTGGGTAAAAAACCGGAAAGCAACAACTGCTATTTCAATGCCAAACTGAAACGCTTGTTTAAAGTTTAGTCAGAGATAAGGAAAAGTTGAAAATGTTGCAATTTTAACTAGAAATATAAAATTAGTGCTGTTATTGTAGGCATATGATTTGAGACCTGGATTACAATTATTTATTTATATTTTTAAGTCATAATCTTGTTAGCTATTACTTCCCACATTTCCTTTCCTGCTTTCATAAGAATGGATATAGTTTAACAGGCATGCAATATTAAAAAAAAAAAAGTTTTGTCCTTTTAGTTCTGTCAGTCTATTTAACACTCATCAGATTTTCTTTATTACTAAGTGAGACTTCATTTGAAACAGTGGGATTAGAAGAATGGCTAGCAGATGGGAAATAGAGACACCCCTGGGGATCATAATGCAATCCATGTCACATTCTCTTATTACATTCTCATCCCACTGGAAAATAATATCTTACATATTGTATCAAATTATTTAATATAATAATCTAATGTCACTTTCTTTGGAGCTATGCCTCTCATTACTGCAGCAAATGGACCTTTGCCAAAGTATCTGGATAAGCCTTAAATTTTCTTTTTCTAATTTTTAATCAAATTCAAATGTCTAATGAGTCCAAGATGGCCTGTCAGCTTAAATTATCTGTTTGTCTTTCTGTTTACCATATCTATCTGTCTACAGTTTTTATTTTTCTCTGTGAAGTTTAGTTATTGAATCCCATGTTTCCTTCTGGAAGGAATCTCCAGCAGATGATTATTCCTGTTGATATGTTGATGATTTGCTAATTTATGGCTTCTAAATTTAAGAAATCTGAAGAAATCTCTGTGAAGCAGAGCAGATCACGAGACATGAGAAACAAGTTTAATAGCTTATACAGTAAAGAACTGTTATTTCATTAAAAGACAACTTTTAATCTTAACATATTAAGTAATGCCTGTGGATCTTTTTTCTTTTCAACTTTTGAAAATCTAACAGACTTTACCATAACTATTTACTATGTGGACCAGGTAAGCAGTTTATATACAGACATAGATGTATATAACATAATAATCATCCCTCTCTCTGCCACTATCTATTCATGTGAAGCTGTGTTCTGCTAGCTGCTCTCCTAAAGAGTTTCCATTGGATATGACAGCAGTTTCGTACGAAAAAAAAAAAAAGGCAAAAATAATTTAGCCTATGAAATTAAGTCAATAATTTAATGCAAAGTCTGAAAAAACCCTAACATTGACTTAAGTTATCCAATCTCTCTTTCAGTTAATCAGTTTACAAATGTTCTTTCCATATGCCTTGTAGAGCTTTGTGCAGGATGATTTACAATAAGCTAATGTCTTCAAGTGGAAAATATTTCATAGAATTAAAACCCAGTTTGACCATATTAATACATGAACATAGAAATGAAACAACTGAATAAGAAAAATCTTGATTCTCAAGTAAATTAGTAAATGCACAATAAAGGCTAATTATAAATTAGTAGAGGTAAAATAAATCTGTATCTTTAACCAAATCTCAAACCAGACCTGAGTAATATGAAGGTTATAAATAACGAACGTTGATTTTTTTTTTAATTTTTTTTTTTTTTTTGGCTTAAAAGGAATAACACAGATGATCTTCTAAGTCCTGCTTTGGCTAGGACTGAATGTGTAAGTTCAAATATCACAAAAAGACTGCAACAGCAGAATTCTACTTATCCAAACCCAAGAATTTCTTGAAGAAACCGTCTAAGATTTAAAGCATTAACTTTATTGTTAGGAGGTTAGTGGGAACACTTCATAAAATCATCCAAAGCTAATTTGGTCACTGAGTCTTCAAACCTTCCAGAGTTATGGATGCATGAACTAACCTGTAGACTAACTATTACATTCTAAAAATTATAGTCTATCAGATATGGTGATACAGTGGCAGTTACTTTAAAAATATCACTCTAAAAAGACCCCTAGAATACAAACTCATAGGTTCTACAGATAAGTCACAGAAAGAGCCTAATCAGATTAAGTTAAATTGAAAGCTTTAGAAGAAAAGAGTTAAATAGGGTGTACAAAACCAGCTGCTTGTCTCAAAGTTATTAAGAAAAATTAGAATGGATAAGAGGAAATAACTATATAACAGTCAGCTATATACCATTTCATTTTGTAACTGATGAAAAAATGTCAAGCAAAAAAGCATAGCACTTTTCCTGCCTTATATATATAAAATTGTACATTATTTTCTAAAGACTATAGACTTTTTATAATAATGTAATAAAAAGTCAGATTTTCCCTTCACCTAACTATGCTGCATCTAGCTTTTATCTCCAGTATTTGTATCCAGTATTTATCTGTTCATAATGCTACTTGTTTGTCATTACTTTATGAAATTACCTGAATATAACTTATTAAGGTATGTAAGATATCTTACTAAAGATATAATACTGCAGATGCTTTTCAGTGTGATGACATAGTACTTGGTGATGAAACAGCTAATAAGAGTTAACCTTCATTATAAATTTGTCTACTTTGCATTTTATAAACATTTCTCACCTTTAGAAAGCATAAGCTTGACTTCATTAAATCTCACAAAAACTCTGTAAGGTAGTTACTAGTCTATTAGTAATGAGAATATGCCAAATATTCTACAGAAAAAGTAAGTTACATTGTTACTTAATTGTACAGAAATCAGCAGAACATTGACAAACAGTAGTGACTAAATTGCTCATGTGAAAGAACAGAAAAACCACATAGGACTCAAGGTGAAAAATACTGGAAGCCACATCACTGTCAAGAGACCTCTCAGCAGTATTAGAAAAAGAATACTTTTTACAGTTCTAGTTGCTTCTCACGCATGAATTTTATTTCACTGTTACAACACAGTTATATATTTACTATAAACTCATTCCTGTCTGTAACTCATCTGGTTTTCTATGTATCATTTGTATTTAGTGATGACTATAGGAAAAACCAATTGTTTCTTTGTTCTGAGAAAAACTAAATTAAGGCAGCCAAGGTTTTTCTTTGTCTACTGACCACCTGATTCTGGTCTGTCAGGACACATAGCAAAAACATTAGAGTCTTCTGATGAGCTGATCTGTAAACAGCAGCAAAACAGCCGTTTAGCAGTAATCTACCTATAGAGATCTTATTGTTTACGAATCTGAAATTCAAGGCAAGGATTGTTTTTAGTAACATCTTGAATTTTTTTTTGCACTAGGTTGTAATTGTGCCGTACTCATTAACCTAGTTGTCATTAAATGTGCAAATTTGGACTAGGTCACATATTTTATAGATATATTCATATGCATTTTGGTATGTAAGCAACAGTAAGTACTGTTGTTTATTTAACAGATGAAACTTCAATCACAGACTGTAAGAAAATTCCTGCTTTGTGTTCTATGAGACTTTAGAAGTCTCATTTCAGAAATATATTACCAAGGGGAGATTATAAATTAAATTTAAATTTTCCCCTGGACTTTTGTAAGTAGCCAGTATATAGTAAAGGTAATTAGAGATAATTGCACGCTGCCTACAAACTACTTCACTTCCAAACTCTTGTGTATGTGATTCTTACATAGCCTGTGTCCTTTGAGGATTGTCTGAAAATCAAAATAAAATGTGAGCTCAAACTTGCTGGCATGTTGGTTGTTTCTCTTCTTTAGTAAGTGGAATTAGTAGAAATAATTTTTATGCATACATTCTAGCTGCTTTGACAGTTACAGTTCCATAGCAAGGCTCTCTTTATTACTAAAGCAATGCAGCGCAATCTTTAAAACATACATAATCATATATTAATTTTAACTTCCCACCTAAATGTTTAATAATCATATAGAAGCATGCTATTCCACATGGTTCATGGGGCAACATGTATAAATATATATATAAATGCTACAAAGCATATATTTATCTATTTTGGAGAAAGTTAAAAAGTATACACATTTGCTATTTTGAGAACTGAAACTACATCTTAAAAAATAGAAAATAAAAAAACCCCAACACAAAAACATTAGCTGCTTTATTTTGTACATGTATTTAATTTTATCTGGAAACTTTCTGATGTTAGGAATAGAACAACTGTAGTTTCTCATTATGTTTGCTGCCAGAATCTATGCTTGGTTGCTTAACTAAAGACCTTATATTGCTAATTACTACCACATGCCCATATCCCAAGCAAAGGAAAACTTATTGGTTCTGACAATCCATTCTCTCAACACTGAATTCCAAATGAAAACTTAAATATTGGCCAAACATAACATTTCATCAATCTTGTTCTACTGACTTCAACAGCAACATCAAACAAGGGGTGATAATGGCTTTTTTCTGTGCAGTTCCCAAGCTTAGATTCTCTGATGAAAGACCCATGTGAGCAAAGGACATCTTTAAACTACTTCATAATTAATAGTTGAACCAGAAAACAATGCATAAAGTAAATTGAACAGTTTGTATTCTGATGACAGAGCTGAGTTTCAAAGAAGTTAATGGGCAGTAAAGATCAGCAGAGAAAGCACTGACAACAGATTGAGCTAAAACCAGATAGCGCATATAAATAAAGACAAAAAGAAAGGGTGAAAATATAACATCAAGCACGCCCCAAAGCTAGCAGAAGCCTGTAATCTGGAGTTGAGCTTTTCAGGATGTGGGGTTCTGACTGAAGATCACGTCCAAATTTTGAGACATCTGAGCAGTGCTAGGTACTAGTGACAATGTAGAAGGGGAGAGACTAAAACTCTGTGCAAAGTAGTTTTTAAGCACATTCTTCTCTTCTATAACTCCTCTGAAGCCTCAGAAACAGAAGTTTAAAGTTGTCAGACACAGGAAGTTCTGTGTTTGAAAAACTTCACTCTTCAAGAAACCAAGTATGAATACAAATATGAAACTGAGTAGGCCTCTGTCACAAACAAACATTTTTGGAAATTAAAGATACTACCCTATCTCAGAAATAAATTATGACATTTTGTTAATTTGCATAAGTCAATTATGATAAAAGTTTCCGACATCAGTGTTTACACTAAAAAAGCTTTAGACATCTGAGGATATCTCAAAAAAAAAAAAAAAGTACTGAAGTATTTGCAATCGTATCATCTAATTGCTTGAGTATTATTGGACACACAATAGTATAACTAATGAAAAAAACTTTGATGTATCTAGCCAGTGACATAAAGTAGTACCCTAGAATTAGTTCCATGGGACATTTATACTCTTTGTGCTCCACAGAGAGGAGAAACAACTTGATAAAAACTTAATCCACATTCATAAAATTATGCATGGGTAATTTGAAAAGAATAAAGTGAAAAACATATCTTTAAGTAAGGAGAAGAACAATCAACTAGATGTGCTCCTTGTAGTCCCCTCTTTAAGTTATTTTGAAAGGATTGTATACAACTAGTCTTTTAGGGCGAATATATCTTTACCAGTGAAAGTCACAAGAATACATAATTAAACAAAACATGGCAACAGTAAAGGTGACATAGAAGAGAAACTACTACATTGCCAAGCACATCAAGTCCTTTAACAGCTTTATCCTGGCATGTCTAGATGCTGGAAATGCCAGAAAGAGCTGGTTTTAACTTGGTCAAGGAAACAAGGAGGCTTTCAATAAAAATGTAATGAGCTAATGTGGTCCAATAAAATTTAACTTTTGCTACCAGGTTAAAATAGTATTTTTTATGGGTTTGGTTTCTTTTCCAAACTATATTGATACTAAGCTATTACTTGTTCTTCGTAGGATAGGTTTATATGAAGTGTGGAAGAGAATCACAGTAAAAATCCTGGTCATAGATACTAAAATCACAATTGTTTGCAATATTAAAAGTCAAAAAGAGCTGCATGAGAACTAATCTGCTGTTTGAACAAGAAACAGCACTATCAGTTTTCTGACAGTCTAATGGAATAACTTGATCAACATAAATCTCAGATTTTGCACCCCAGTAAACCCAAGTTTTCTAGAGAACTATGCTGTTTGAAAATCATGTGAATTATCATTGTCACTTAGTTAAGAGATTAAAATTGATGACATATGATAATCTGATCCCCAAAGTGTGAAGTGACAAGTCAACCTTTTTCCAGACGCTACGTGCATATTCAATAGCAGCATTTTTTCACAAGACACGTCAGCGTAGTCTTAGTGGTGTCCAGATTCTCTTGAAGTAGGGACAAAAACTTGTGACTTGCACCATAGCATAGCCCAGGTCTCTAATTACAGTGTGACAACACTCCAGTGGTAACATCTGAAGTCAAGGAGTACCACCTTCAGGGGCTCTAAAGTCACACAACCACACCTGGTCTTTTTTGACTTACTTTCTGCCTCGGGTTGAGTTAAAAGTCCCGCCGTATTTCTTCCGATTAAGGATGAGAGCAGCAATTTCTGGCACGTAGCGAGCAAACATTGCCTACATGCATGAAACAAAAAAAAAAAAAAAAAAAAAGAAAATGGCATGCAGAGAGTGTTCTACTGCAGCAGAGGCAGCAGAGCCTCTTGGGATACTTACTTTCTTCCACTAACCGCACTATAGGAACCACCATATTTCTTGCGGTTTCCTATTAATTCTATGATTTCAGGGACGTAGCTGGCAAACATGGCCTAAGAAGAAGATAGGAGACAGAAGAAAAGACTAAAAAGAGAGGCCAAAGAAAGGGGGATGATGAGTATTTTCAGAAGATATATATCGTTAAGATCTGAAAATGCAAAAGAATTAGATCTGTGCAGTTGTTTAAAAAGAAAATTAAAAAAAAATGTGAAAGTTCTTATCAAGCAAAACAAGAGGACTCAATGTAAAAGTTTGTCTTGGAGAAGGTGCATACCTTATAAATTAAGAAAATGGTCAAAAGACAAAAATAAGTACACAAAACAAAACAAGAACAAAAATAATCCAAACTGGTATCTAATAATAAAATCCAGTTATATCAAAGTCTTCCTGAAGGAGGGGAGGGGAAAAAACTATGCAAGCTCTACTGCAGAAAAACAAAACCAGATATTATCATTACCATTACATTTCTATTTTAAAGACAGGCTTATTTCTCCCATTCTTAGAATTCAAGAGAAGAAAAAAAAATGAAATCAGGGGTTATTCCCCTTGTTAAGAAAAAAAAAGGTCAACCCCCACCTGAAAAAAAAAACACCAAACAACTTTTACAAAAGTTTATGTTTTTAAAAGGTTTGGAATAACATGTGAGAGAAAAAAAGGTTTTGAGGAGAAAATAAAAATTATTCTGCCATGTTTAGTCCAACAAACATCTTCCTTGTGGCTGGATACTTCGAAGAGCTACTGCCAGTTGACATGGTCTTTGTCTTCATATGGCAATAAACATAGATGGGAATGCATATATTTATGCCCATATATATGTATCTTTGTGTCTCTCATATATGTCATTCATAACATTAGATATATACATATCACCTCTAAGATGTATGTATATGTGAAATCAATATATGAGAGTAAGGTAACAATATACATATGCATGTATGTGCACAATATATATTTTAAAATATCCATAATGCACTTACCTTGCACAGTGCAAATATGAAAATAAACTTTGCTGGTTTAGAAAATAACATTGCAATAGTCCTATATTACTAAGACTGTTAGATAGAAAAGTTGACACCAGACAATTAGTAAATTTGGTGCTATGTACATGCAGGACAAAGAACACGAGAACTTGCTGAAAATATACTATTTATGGCCATGTGATAAATTGTGAGTTAAAATTGTGCTACATGACATGAAAGGATGTTTGGAATTAAAGAAAATGTGGTTTGCCATCATCTGGATCAGGCAAGCTGCTCTCTAAGGCAGTCCAAAGCCACAGTGTTTGTTGGAATTCTGGGAAGGAACACAGAAGGGTGGGTGGGTAGGACTTCTGAAACCGCAAAATGCCTTTAACTATTATTAATAGCAGCCTCAAAAAAATTCACTGGTCAATCACTAAAAAGTAAAGGACTACAAATAACATTATAAGTTTAAATATTAAGGCACTTCATGTATTCTCATTTATTACTCATTCAGATAGATTAGAGAAATTCTGACTCTACTAAACTGGACTAATCTGACAAACTTTTCCAAAATATTTATCTATAGAAAAAAAAAAGGCAGGGAGGGGTATTTTAAACATATTTAAATGTTTTCTAATTAATTTTAATTCACTAATTCAGATATTATTTCATTAATTACAACATTGAGATACACAGGATTGACTATTAAGGTAACTGGAATAAAAATAATTATAAAAAAGAGTTTTTACCAATCCCCCAAGGATGAAGAAGACCATGAAAAGGCGACCAAGAGTTGTTTTTGCATAAACATCTCCATAGCCAACAGTGGACATTGTAACCATCAGTAAGTAAACACATTCCCAATATGTTAGCGGTTGATTATTTTGGAAATTTTCCCATGGATCCCCTGAGTTCTCCACCTAAAATGTACAAGAAAACATACAATGAATTAATAGAGTCATACCACAAATTACTGATATATGTGTGTGCATATGCTTACATATATAATGTAATTTGGCATACAGTATAAATTCTGAATCCATTCCTGTAATTTATTTTGAACAAATATAAAACCTAACTTGTCCCAGTTATAGCATTACAGTTCTTTTGCCAATACGCATAGCCTTGCCACTCATACTATTTATGGAAAGCATTTTTTCATTCAGCACTAAATAATATTAATGCAGTTAGGTAAGTTCATTTTATAGCAATTTGTTAGAACATTTTCAGAGCAAATCTTACATGTAATGCAATTATACTTCTGAATGTTTTTTGTTTTAAAGCATTATCATAGAATTACAGAATGGTTAGGGTTGAAAAGGACCTTGAGATCTAGTACTAACCCCTATTAAAGGCATTAGTGACATGTTTAGTGATACACTATTGCTATTCTAAGAAGCCAGCTCCTGTATCTCACAAAGTTATAAATTTATCATCTGAAAAGCAGTGTGCCCTCTAAAGTTCATTCCACAGTAGAGTTTGACCACTGAGAATTCCTACAATAGTGGAACTTAAACTGAACAGCAAAATAAATCCCAAAACAAAATCCAGGTCCTAGAAAATAGCATCCTTTTCCATCACTGTAATTTTAAAATGTCTTTTTCTTTTTTTCTTCAGAAATATAAAAAAACTAATGTCTCTAAAAAAATGCTATGTTTGCTAAGAGGAGTGTAAAAATATGGTCATAAGTGATTAAGAAGTATATCATAAAACATGAAAAATTTTGGTGCATCTTCATAAGAGTGAAAATTAAATTAGTATTTGGTAAAAGAAGAAGCTGAACATTCTGAATTGAATCTTATATAGTTGGATGCAGCTCAAGGTAGTTCAAGAGAAGTCAAATTGCTCTGTTCTAACACTGATATTATGAAATTTTAGTATTAGTCCAAAACAATTCCTGACTAACTTATTATTTCTAGCACCTTGAAATATTCATGGTTCTAAATAAAATCATAAAAAATACTTAAAGAACACTCGACCATATCTAATTATGCTTACTAAACAAAAAATCAGTAAAAGCTATTACTTTAAAATGTTTAAGACACAATTGACATATACCTATCCTATATATGCATATTAACATTTATGAACTCATATGTACCTCTGTACTAGCTATCTTCAATTTTTCAGGTATCATTTAATGCAGAATTAAAATAAATAAATAAATCTACTATAAAACTCTGTATTATCAGTGACTGAAATTTACACCAAAAAAAAAATAAAAAGCCATTTGGAATGTTATCAATCCCACTACTTCCCGTGGAAATACAGAACTGTTTTCTCCTGGCACAACCATTGATTTCCCAGGACCTCAGTATCGCTTAATAAAGCCAATCCCTTCCAGGAAGCACTCTGGGTAGTTATTTAGGAAACGCTGCCACCTACTGGTAAATTGTAATCATTCAAGAAGTTGCAGCAGTTCAAGTCTCGTATTTTATTTCTGAGGCTAATGATGTATTACTTACTGTTCAGAACTAGTTTTGAGTAGAAGCCTAAAACTGTGAAGCTGTGATGTCTCTGTTTATCTTATACTATAAGATGCATTAAGGGATCAGTCAGAGCAAGGCAATTTCAGGTAATAAGGTAGCTCAGAGAGCAGAATATCCATGAGAAAAAGTCAAACAAGTATTTTCAAATATACTTACCAAATGTATGAACCCAGCTGCTGTCAGCCACGTGCTGATAAATATAGAGCACAGATTCACTAGCTTGATGGAATTACTGAAAATAAACAAAACCCAACAACAAATGGGAACTTAGACTGGAATTTCTCACACATTTTCAATATGTACTTATAAACAACTGCATACTTTAGAATGAAAGTGTCTGGTGATGATTTCTGAAGAGAAGCAGACCCCTAAAAAACTTAATCAAAAGCCTATGCAAAATAGCTTTTTTTTTTTTTTTGTCTTTGCAAAGTCACGTTTGCATAATTTGGATAGCTTGAAAGAAAAATTCCCATGCATTTGAGAAACGTTAGCTACAGCTGTACTCATAACCAAATAAATAGAAATAAACAACTGTTTTTCACAAAAGAAAATTGGTTGCCTTTCAAAACACTCACCTTGTCATTTTTCATTGCTACACACCCCAGATTTATTTGCATGTGAATATTCTGGTACCCTGGAATACATCTACACAAGGCCAATAAATTAATCTGAGCAATGCCAATTAGCATTAGCTGCTGAACACTGCATTTATACAAACAGTTGACTGATTTAAAAAAATATATATTTAATTTTTCATATTGTTCTTATATATTTATTATGCTTTGTACCCCAGGCCAGTGAAGGCTCTAAAAATTAACACAAGAATGTTTTTTGTTGCATACTCGCCACATGTTAACACTTATATACATGACCACAGAGAAAGACTATTTTCCTACAGTTACAGTAAACAAATCATGAACTATTGCTGCCAATCTGTAAATGTCATGATGCTGTAATTGTCATCATGGATTCACAAATTAAAGAACTTAGGTATTTTACAGTCCCTGTGCAAACTCCCAAGTAATTTTCATATTATTCTGCTTGCATAACTCCAATTGATCACTTTGTGGCAAAAAAAAACCCCAAACCAAATCAAACCAAAACAAACAAACCCACCAAAATAAACAAACAGAAAACCCCACCAAACCACAACCAAACAAAAAAAAAAATAAACAACCAAAGGATTGAAACTTAACAGTCAAACACAGCAAACTCTTTTCAGCCCCATTGAGTAGTATGTTCCCTACTGCAGCCAGAAGTGATTTTGAAGCAAGGATCTCACTCAGTTCAGCAGGAAAATGCCACTCTTAAAAACCTGTGTAAGAAATATAAGTAAAGCCTGCTCCCTTTTTTCGTACAAAATTCACTATGATTCAAAAACCTAAGAAGGATATTCAGTATCTATACAAGGAACTCAAGTCCATGTATTCCTATCTCCAAATAATCTTATCCATTCATGGAACTGTACTGGAAATAGCTCTCTTATGTTTTTGAAAACATTTCTGAGAATGAATAATGGCTCAGAAAAATCAGTATTATTCCTAAAGCAATACATCCCGAAAGCATAAAAATCAGGAAAAATTCACTATCAGTCTTAGCAGTAGTAGTTTTGAGCAGAATTAATTAATATTTCTAACTAATACAAGGACAGTAAAAATACATTATTTTTTAAACAAAATTGAGGCATGAACCAGCTCCATTGAAATATTTTTAAGAGTTACAGTTAGAGAGGGCATCTGTGGGTACAAGGGAAGAAATACAATTGGTAATATGGATACTGTATTTAAAGCTGTACTCAAAAACAAGATAACGTACCAGCATTCTGCAATTACTTAGTGCTCATCTGCATTAACACATATTCCCCATTCCTGTCTTTCGTTATGTATGGTTGATTTAAGGTTCATATTCTGTTGATGATAACATTCAATCATAGCATGGGACCATAACCAATTGGTTTCTAGGTTAAAAAAAAATCATAGAAATCATGCTGATGCAAAACTCTGTTATGAAAAGCTAAATATGAGCTTTTCACCTGAACTTAGAATAGGCTCCTGATAAAAAAATGGGGCAGTTGATGTCTCCACATATTGCTCTATACAAGTAAATGACAGCACTTAAGAATAACTCTTACATGACTTGTTTGGTATGTTTTATTTTTGCGGACTTATTAAACATTTTACCTTAGCTCTCCTCTATGAAATATCCTCTATGAAATACTCCCTGGGTTTCTGCCAGAATCTAAATATAGATGAAGGATTAGTCACAAACATTTTCCTCCTCTTTAAGCTCTTTCCAACATCTGTGCAAAATCCCTTACTGTGAGCTCTGCCCAAGCCTCTGCAGTTTTGTTGAAAAATATTAGAAAACAGTGAAGGAGAGAGATTTTCAACTGAACGCCACACAATTCATTCTATTTCATAAAACACAGGAACAAAAAACACCGAATAAAATTAATTTAATTGCAAATTAGAAAACAAAGAGGTCCTTGGCAGAGTACGATCTTTTAATATGTAAAAACTTTTCTTTGCCCTGTAGGTTCATTTAAAATATAAATAATAATTAATAATTTTTCATATACTCTAATAACTGTCTAACACACCCACATGACTTTGCAAGTCTTCTCACTGCCTCTGTTTTTGCATTGTTTAGCTTCTTTTTTTTTTTTTTTTTTTTGGTTTTTGTTTGTTTGTTTGCTTTTTGCTTGGGGTTTTGGTTTTTTTTTTTGGCGGGGTGGGCTTTTTGAGGTTGCTTTTTTGGTTGTTTTTTTTTTTTTCTGTTGTTTGTCTGTTTAAGAAAGATTGATGATGCAGAAATAGAAACTCTCAATTAAAAAGTATGCCATTACCGTAACAGAAAAACCATACCAACCACAGGAAGCAGAGTTCTTGTTTGTGAAGGTACTTAAGGATACACAAATATAAAACTTTTTCACTGAAGTTTGAAGCTAAATTCATGCAAGACAATAAATAAAAAATAAAACCCACTCATATGGTCACATTTATGTCAGGTGTAACCAAAACTTTTCTAAAATAAATGGCATTCTGCTAATTTGTTTTAATTTGACTCATCCATTTTACAAAAAGATGTTTTATGAGCAACGACACAAAAGAGAACAGCCATATCTTTCTATTGAAGAATGAGGAACGGGAAAGAAATAAAGAATTGGTTTGAGGCACTGACAGATTTTAAGTGAAATGGTGTTAGTGATGAACTGCTGGGGATTAATCATCTGAGAAAACTGAAACAGTCATATAAGGAAGCTTTGCTTTACAGACTTTCTAATAATCAACATTTTGGATTTACAGATATTTGGACATTCATATAGATAACCACAGAGTTAATGATATCTAATCTAAGAGCAAATTTTACACTAGAGAAACGTTATTTAAATGAACAGGCCAATCTTGAGCAAGCTAACTCTGAATACACTGAATGTGATTTAATGCAGCACTCCTTTATTTATGGATCTGGAAGCTTGCAAATCCACCACTCCTGAAGGGACTTTTAGCCTTTATCCAACATCTTTTGAGTTTATGGGGCTTCTCTATTGACTACCATTTCTTTTGGTGAAGTTCTGTGTTTTCAATGTAAAGCCATTGGGTATCCTGAGCTCCTGCAAAAGTTATTCTCCTTTACCATACTCTCAGCTACTGGGCTACAGCTTTGCTGCACATTCTTTGATTTCTTTATTTGACAGGAACTGGATTCCTTACAGTTACACGGCTTAAGACAATGCGAGAGTTTTACAGCAAAAAAAGAATAGTTTCAAGATTATGGGTTGAAGACATGGCTATGTACAAATTTTAAGGATATATTTCTCAATCACTACTATTAGTAGCAACTAAGTTGAGCCACTTGCATATAAAGCCCTCACACATGCATGACCAACTGGTAGAGAAAGCATAGGATTTTGGAATATGTCATCCAACTGTGATTCATGGGAAAGTTCCTTTAAAGAAATCTTTTGTTCAAAGTTGTGCTGCTTCTGCACAACTTTCATGTACTGATAGCCCAAAAAATTGGTGGAAGCTAGAAAGTTACTTGGAGTATTTTAATTATTCTTTGAAAGAAATGCTAATGCCGATGAACACAACATAAAGATATCTCAGTGTAAAATTCATTTTTAATATGTTTTTGTTGTGAACAAGGATAGTCAGGTTAAAAAAAAATTTGAAAAAGAGCAACGATTATTTCTCAAAATACTTTTAAACTGTATCCTGTTGAATGAATTTTGATTTCTGTTTTTCCAAGGTAGCAGAATATGGACTGATTATGTGGAACGAAGCAACTTTTAATCACTGAAGAGCTCTGTAATTCATTCTGCTTTTCATTTACCAGCACAGTCTTGTTCAGATCTTTCATATATAACAACACACCAAGTAAAATCTACTGATCACATTGCAAAAGATTATGACACTGATAAATCATTCATCAGCAGAAAAAGGTTTAAAGAACAGGTAACATGAGTTTTACTCCAGAAAAGAAAATCATATATTACTAGAACAACAAATCTAAGCCATTTATGTTCTGTCACCAATGCAACTAACTCAATATGTAAGAAAAGGTCTTACCTTGTTTTAAGGATATTCAGAAACTGCAAAATTTCTGAAAACTGTATCAGTCTAAGGGCTCTTAAAAATCTTAAACCTGTAGTAAAGGAAAAAAAAAATGTAGTAAAGAATAATTCAAATTATAGCATTTCATTTACAATGACAGCAATCATTCAAATCAACATAGGTAGCATACAAAATGCCAAATACCTTTGAAATGCTCTTCCATATTTAATGATGCCAAAATCCTTTCCAGGTCTTTTTCAACTTTTTTTAAACTTACTTCCTTAATAGCTGTAGTATCCTACCAGAAAGCCTTAATTTATGTAGGGCGCCATGGTAGAAGATATGTAGACTAAAAGCTAAGGGCAAAAAAACCTCACTGAGGTTCTGTTGGTATTTTCTAGAGTCCTTCTTTTCCAAGCTGCCAAAGACACATACAAAGACCTGAAACTCCTCAGTCCTCCAAGCTCCCACATTGCTTAGTGAAAAATAAGAGATTATTGGCAAGAGATCTGATAACCTGGATAAAGTAGACTGTGTATATGCCTGATTAAACTGGTAAATCTTAATGACGTTAAGTCTTTTATTGTAATAATACTCCCTATGTACACCCTAACTCCAAAAAACTCAAGCAGGAGAAGAGAGAAACTACACATTCGCTCTTAAAAATTACAAACTTACTATAATTCTTTCTATCAGACCATAACGATAGTAATAGATGACGCTTTGGCTATTAAAGAGAAAGCTATTTTTACAAATAAATAGCATTTTTGTGCTGATATCAGGTTGTATGAATAACAATTCCCAGACAACCAGAAAGCCACCAAGCGTGCGCAAAAGAAAATACTGTAGAAGATTAAGGGCTTAAAGTATTAAAAGAGACTTATGCCGATACTAAAAAAAATTGGCTGCAGATCTTTGGCATATGAATAAAAGTACATTGTGTATTATACACATGCAGAGCTTATAAAATTAAAATACTACTTTGAGGATAATTTTTACTAGGCAGTGCACTCAGGAGTTACATAAAGGTTGTGTAACATGGTATTGCAACTGCTGCAGTTAAGTCCAGGGCAGCTTCTTCTACATCCTCTTTATCAATATTTATTTTACAAACTTCCAGTGCTGTAAGCTCCTTTTTATTTCTAGAATCTTCAGGAAAGACTGATCACAGCAAGTATATAAACGTGGTCAAAATTTTCATCATCTCAGTGAATTTCAGAGGTTCCCCTCAAGAGCAAAAATGCACGTGGCAAGATGTGTTTAAATTAAGGCTTTATTTCCACGGTATACTTGGAGAGTTGTTAAATAAAATCTTTAGTCATGCTAAGACTCATAAGTAGCCTTATTAAAGTAGCTTTAACAAAGTAGAAATTCACTACTTTCTATTACATGGATGTAAAGTTTCTTTTTAATTAGTAACTGTAGGGAACTCTAAAGATTAATCACAAGTTAAAAAGTGGACATGGAGATCTAGACAAAAAGCAGTAAAATTATGCTTAATAATTATAAGCTTCAGAGCCATTTGCAATTAGAAGATGATCCTTTTGGATCATAGTGCTGAAACCATAAGACATGATCCTCTGCTCCACTTGCAGTAGTTTTCACAGTTGCTATTCCTGTCCAAAGACATACGGAGAACAGGGATGGAGAGTACCTTTACTAGCAACCAACTAAACTTGCCATCCAGCTACCTTCCTTACTCCACTCCCTAAGAACTTTCTGAAAAATTACTTCCTTTCTAACACTTTGTATTGCACCTGAAGTTAATAAGATGGTCAAGTTACCCACTACAATGTTACAAAAACAAGCCTAAGAAACATAAAAGTTAGCAATAAAACCCCTATCTCCAAACTCTTAAAATGCTTAAGATACCTTTTAGTTGCTGAGACATCAAATGATACAACAGAAAGACTATAGCTTCAATGTATTTTTTGTGAAAGAAGAAAATCATTTGGATTAAGTTCTGCATTTAGTACAGCCTACACTATTTTAAAGAAATCCTTTCAGAGAACATAATTAAAAAAAAAAAGAAAAAAAAAAAAAAAAGAGAAAGAAACCAAACTGTAGAGTTTACCTGAACAGTTTATTTGAACTACAAATAGAAGTGGTTTGCAATTGTAAAAACTTACAATCACCTTGTCTAGGACATGAATTGTGGGGCTGTGTTTTATATCTAGAGGAATTATTACACAGAAAGGATAAAATTTTGATCTTCAGAAACCTTGGTGTATTACCTGCTTTGTGTGGGCTCAAATATGAAGAACAAAAATGAAATTAAAATCAGTTTTCCTTGTTATGATAGCAAATGAATAAAGAATTAAGTATTCAACACTGTTCAAGACCCAGAGATCTGTTATTAGATTCCTATCATGTCATTTTATATGGTTTACATAGGATCGTAGAATAGTTCGGGATGGAAGGGATCTTTAAAGGTCATCTATACAGGCCCCCGCAGTATTGTAAATTAGTGTAAAAAAGAGGAAAAATGAAAAGTGTTCTGAACAAAACACATAAAAGTACTGTACAATGTCAGAGCTGGTAGGTTTAAGTAACTTTATACCCAGGCACTTAAGAGCATCTTGGTCTCAGGGGCTGAGTATACAAGCATCAGTTACTTCAGTGTTTGCAAGTGAAACTCACTATGCCTGCAGTGCTTACACCCTGCAACAGTATTAACATGAAGAGCCAGTCAGCCAAAACAACTCCACATAGTAGGGACAAAAAATAGCTTGCAATGCAGCATTGTGCACACCCTCCTGATAGAACTTTGTGCACTTTACTGGCAACATCCACTAACACTAGCTGAACCCAAACAAGTGAGAAAGTCCCATTCTTGAACAGTTATTTCTAAAGCTTGACTGTGAAGGAGTTAAGGGGTTCTGTCTTTGAATGAATCTGTCTGTCACTCAAATATTTAAAGCATCGGCTGCTTGACCATCTAGAAAATTATGTGCATTTTGGAAAACTGCATCTAATTTAGAGCTTTCAGCCTTACTCTTCAAATAGACTACAAAAAGCTGCTGCTGAGAATAAACTGTAAGCACAAAACTCAGATGATATGAGTTTGCTCCTAAATGCATCATTTTTTGTACCACCTTAAACTTACCAAGGGGATGATGAATCAACTGAATAATTCCCACAGGAAAAGTCCACAGAGCACTTCAATCTAGTACTAGTATTAACGACACGCAGAAGTGTGCTTCCATACACAGATCGGTAAACTGGTGACACAGTAATCCTCACAGCAATAACCTTGTTGTAATGAGACTGTTGTCAAACTAAAAATGGCTTAAATTGTTAAGATATCTTATTATGAATCCACATAAGATCAAAATTAAATCAAGTTAAATAGAAAATATTTTGATGTGTATAAATCAAGAGTAATTATTGGCAAAGTGTCTGTAAAAAATAGCCTGTCAGAAAATTAATCAAAAATAATCAGTAACACAATGCCCTATGCTATGCTCTCTCATTGTTTTCAAATAAAACATAACCAGCATAACTCACAAGTAGGAAGATATTATCTGTTTCAGGCCCAACAACTCACCAAGACCAGAAATTTTTGATGATTATTTGTGTATCAAGAATAGTAAGCAAAATTCTGTAATAGGACTACTAACAAAAATTCTTGTTTTCCTAAAGCTGTCTCAGCTACATATACAAATATGGACATTTCTTTCCATAGCAATATTTGGCAATGTATTTTATATATGTGGGGGGAAATAATTTATTTTAATATGAAAAAAACATAAAACTGGTTTTCATTTAAATTCTATAATTGATAGTTTAGATAGGGTTTCTCATGCATTACAGGAAAGTTTGTTCTAATTTTGCACATTTCATAGGATCCTGCCTGCTTAAGTTATTTGTTGAATGGAATGCTCCAGAAGTGCTTATTGCTTTATCTCCATCATGTCACTCATTTTTTTCTTGGCAAGAACTTTTATATTGGAATTTTCCTATGGAATCTGACTGGAATACGATATAATCTATATTACAATTTATTAAAAAAAGTATCAAAAGGTTCGATTTACGTAGGAAATCTCTCTAATCATAGGAAAAATACAGAGATATAACAAAGGGCCTCTTCAGTTTGTCAGTCTTCTGTTTCTAAATGGATGACTAAAGTATGCTTCCGAGCTGGAGTTTATTTCAGCTACCATGTCCAGGAAAAAGTTAAGAGATTCCTATACCAGAAAAAAACCCTCTATGATCATCAAAGCAAATTCCTTTAACAATATGAGACAAGGAATTTTAGTTAATAGTTTCTGTTTCTAATAGTATAATTTGAGTTGTAGGTATGATGATTCAAATGAATCTCCAAGTATACCACAGGATTATGTTTTTACTGTGAAAATATATGTTTAGCTATCTGAGTTGCCTGTAGGGTTAACAGACTATTTTCAAAGTACACTGAAAAGAATGTAAAATATGTGTGCAATATATATTATTTTATATATATATTGTTTTATTTGTTATATATATTATATTTATATAATATGAATAAAAATATATTTATATTATGATATATAAAAATATTGTCTTTTTTATATATGCGTAATATATATTATATATGTGTGTAATATATTCCATTCATTTTACTAGGTAATTTCCTGGATAACATGTGGGGTGTAATATTATTTCAGATTCTGTGTGTTCAACCTGGAATTTAAAAAAACAAACAAACTGAAAACAAATTCAAAACCCAGACAAACACCAAGCCTCCCTCCCCCCAAGAAATGCATCTGATTTTAGGTGGAGATCAAATGCCTGCCTCTTGAAAGTCTAAACACTGAATTCAGATACGAAAATTTGACATATCCACTTATTGCAGGCCAGTTTTGAAGGGTCACTAAGAGAGGCCAAATACTGCTCAAAAGCATGAAATCAGCCTTAAACACTGCAGAAATTATCTCTGCAATAGGAAACATATACTATGTTGAAATACTGACTTAGAATACAACAGAAGCATTTTTATTGATTTCACTATGTACTTGTTCAGTTCTGTGAGGTGCAAATATTCTCCAGCTATTGCTTCCTGACTCAGAAAAAGGGATACTCTAGACAAGAACAGTGATATAAACATGACTGATGAACTATGTGCCAGTAACAATGCAACTACAGTTGAAAATTATCTTCTCTATAGAGTTTACAGAAACCCCCCCAAACTTTATTTCAAGATTTACTTGACTTTACAGTCTTAAATGTGCTGAAACATGGTATCTTCCAGTGTCAGTTTTTCAGTCTCTCTGCTAAACTGATGCTTTCTATGGGATTAATATACAACAGGAATCCGAATTACCCATAAATTAACATCCATCCCTCCCACAAAAAAAAAAAAAAAAATTTAAATGGAGATATCACAACTAAACGTATTTGTCTTTAACAAGATTTCAAAAACAGAAACAGGAATTGTGATAATTCTTCATTCAACATGAGGTCAATCTACCAGAATAGCATCGATCCTTACATTGTTTCTCAACAATGATAAACATAAACCCTTTATTATTGACATGATTCTACTTCTTGCTTATTGACAGCAGCATATCCAAAATATTGTAGAAGGATTCAATACACAGAGATTCTGCATTCAATTTCTATTACTGACAAACCATTCACCCACTCATCAGAATGGTATCTTCATCAAACCTATCAACAGCTACTTCTGCCCTCTATTTCATTAAGACTGTATGGTTTACTGAAGACTGAACAAACCAGAACCCATATTTAGGAAATCAGAACCTCTTCTGAGACACATACAATGGAGGAGACATTTTTAGGATGCAAAATAATCCTATCCTGAATGTCTTCACACAGTGCAGCAGAGCAATCTGAGATTCCATTCCTTATAGATAGATTTGAAAATGAAAGCTCAAAGAACAAAACAAGAAGAAACAGCAGAGGAGGAAAAGAAATCTGCCATGCCCTGGAAGCAACACAGTCAGAATATTCTGATGCATTTTCCTGCCTCTGTTATGGCAATGTACAAGCAGGGAAACCAGCCCACAGCATGAAAACATCAATACCCTATAAACCAGGACAGTAAAACTGCATGAAGTTCCAAATCTACATAGATTGTTTACTAGTTATTTTCAAACAATGCTGTACCAAAGACTTGCTAATAAATCTATCAACTACACATTTCTTTAACTTATTTTTACATCTGTTAATAATCACATCAGTTCTTTTAAAAAAATCTTAATAATTCCATCAATAAAGACTGAATTACTTGACTCTTGGTGAACACTACATCCCTTTGATGAGGGAGAAATGAGTACATTACAGAGGATTTTTTTCAAAATAATGATGTAGCGTTATCTTGAAGTTGAAAACTTAAATACATTTTTAGAAGAGAATAACACAAGCACCAGAGGCAGAATTCACAAACTACAATTTTGAAGAAAACTTTAGAGTTAGACCTTACCCCAGTATGAACCGACCCTATAGCAAGACACCAAGGAGTTTCGAAAAGTATGTTGTTCTTCCTTTTCAGGGATATTATGCCCAGCTTTGACACGATATCCATTTTGGAATAATTCTCCAAGAGATTTTTTACGCCTTCTAGTACTTTTATAAGTTTCAGTACGAGTGCCCCCAGAAGGGTTGTGGTAGACTAAAATCTTGCTGGAAATCATGACTATTTATCTTCAGCTTCAGGAGCACTGCACGTAAGTATTGTGGTCCACTCTTCAGTAACAGCATCCACTAATAACGAAGACAGTCATACATTTACCCTTCTTTTCACTAATTCCGTATCAACATGGAGAGACAGCTCAGAGTCCTTTCTTTAACAGAACTTCTCTTTGGAAGCAGATTTATTTAACTGAATACAGGATAATGCAAAGTTCACCTTTACATGTTATAAAATGATAATTCAGTATAACCTAGTCCATTTCTGTTAGCATGAAGCAAACAGAATTAAATCAAATACAAAACTCAGCCTCACAAAACAGACCGAGCATTATAAACTGGATGGGCAAAACAAATTAGAGAAGCAGGCGGACAGTGCAGATGCTCCTCTGATCTGTGATGTATTAGAGCTTAAAAGCCATCTTCTATCCGGATATTACCACGTAAGCTTCTTTCAGATACACCAAAGAACCACACCCATCGATCCGAAACCCACAAACATGATGCTGTTCACTTGGAATGAACAGGCACTCCATAAAGAATATAGTTCTTGCACTTCATGTACATGTTTGCTGTGTATTATTTTATTTGGCAGCTTTACATATCTGTCTTTCGGCTAAAGCTAGTATGCAGAAGGCAGAGGTCACATAATCAGCCAACTCTTCCAGGACTTGTCCCAGATGAAATAAATAGAAAAAAAACCTTACACACGCACAACAACCCTTCACCTAATCCCAGTTAATGACAGCTATATTACTGAAGAAAGAAAAAAAAAAAGAAACCAAACAAACAAACAAAAAAAAAACCCCAAAACATTTAGACATCAAGCAAGAGCACAAAGAATAGAGTGCACTAGTTCCCTCAAACAGACATGCTCTGTGAATATTCACAAAACTGGATTTTTGTTCAGTGAATTACCATCTCATTCAGTTAGAAAAAGCTCTTTAAAATAAAATGGAAATGTGAGCTATTGCCTTCCATGATATGCTTTCTTAGTGAACTTTCCTGCTTTAACATACAAACTTTATCTTGAATAGCTATCTTCATTTCGAGGAATATGCCCATCATTCTTATTTGTTGTCTCCAGAGGAGCCACAAAGACATATATGCCAAATATATATTCATACCATCTGGAGTACAATGCAAAGCAGAAACAAAAATAGACTGCACCATGTGCTTATAGGAAATGCACAGAATCTCAAGGTATTTTGGAAATGTTAAAGTATGATAATGCCAAATATAGAAATGTGAAGAACAGTACACACAAATTTCAAGTAATATGCAGTGAGTGGCTCAGAGGCAAACCACTTCCATAACTCCTTTACATTGTAACCTTTACACTAGGTTCTTACAAACAACCTGATTGTGTTCCTAAGTCACAGCAGTAAAATTCCACCAAGTCTAGTAGGAATAATTTTGGATTCTTTACGTATGCATGGAGACATGTATCTAATATATCTGTGAGCACTTGAATAATTCCTCTCAAATTGGAAAGATCTGAACAACATAGTGCTTCTCTGTGTTACTAACCGCATCTTGTACAGCTCAAACTGAAAGAATGTTCTACCTCTTTTCTACTATATAAGGCATAATTTTCCTTTCTTTTTGTATTTGATCTTGAATAGTATTATAATCTTGTTAATATCCAATTTTAAACCTACCATTAGTGTCCTTTGTACTTAATAGAGCAAATATTAGGGCGTAGAGTCCATTTACCTTGCAAGCCTGCAACATCTAAAGAAAAACAGTGTCCATGAGCAAGAGCCGAGCTGTTTAGCTTGCATAACCTATATTAGGGTTTAGTAATTTGACAGTATTCCTTTAACTTTCTCAACTCCCTGACAGCCAGATTTTTATCAATTTCCCCCCTTTTTTTTTCTGTCAGTGCACTGCTAAATCTGTTTCATCCATCAAAATCTGAAAACATGAATTAAATTATAAAATGGGAAATAAATCTAAAATAAACCTGTTCCACAAGCTAAAGAATATGAATCTTCAGCAGCAGCAGGATGATGACATATTTTCCTGAGAAGCACTATTCACCATCACAGAGCCACACAAAGTTGTTGCTATTACTTCCCTGTGTAGATGTTTCTGCTTTCCAATTTAATGCCTTTTTTAACATTTTGTTCTACAACCTGATTACACAAGACAGCTTATTGCTTTTAGTGAGAGTACACTACTCCACCATCTACACTATCTATTACATGGCCAAATTTCTCATATTAGATATAAAATTAATTACAGAAAATTGCTCTCTGTAGGATAAATAATTCTTTTTTCAGTTGTCAAGAAAGCTTTCTTTCAGATAACACATCATCTAGCTCAGATAAGTGTGTGAGTGGAAAGCTGAAGTCCAATTAAGCAGATGAATATGATGCCATTATAAAAACAGTGCTGTTCCCATGGTTTCTGTACTTTTTCCTACCCCCATGAAGGACATAGTCGACAGTCTCCTGGTCTGAAGTGGTGTTAAAACTCCTAAAATCTGTGATACCAGAAACACTGGGGAGGTGTGCCGTCTGATCAACATTCACTCTGTTCTAAAGAGCTCTATGTAGACTTGTTAAACCTTATTGTACCTTCAATGAACCCAAGTTATTTAAAGTATGTTACAAGTGATGTTTTCCATATTCTCAAGAGGATTGTATCCTTGGAGCATATCCTTCCCTGACTCTCCCTGAATGTGCCATACAACATGGACTGATATGGATGCATTGCCACAATTAAATGACAGCTCCCTTTTAAAATTCATCCAAATATGGAACTAGCAATCTCAAATATGCAGGAGAAGAAAGCAAGGTTTTTCGGCAGCTGATTTCCGCTTTACCTTTGGCTACACAGGAGCTAGGTACTTCCCGTATCATCTTGCAAGAAGGCAAGATCTTTGGCATAGACAACCAATGTGTTGGGTAGAGACAGGTGTCAAATTATTGCCCTCTAAAGCACAGGTTAGTCAGGGATGACTAATTTGCTCTACTTTTGTAGATATAATCTGTTTATATTTCTGCCCAAAAGCACAATCTGGAAAATACATGAAATACAAGGAAACCTGCCAAGGAGAAACCCACTGAAGAGAAAAATAACATTTTATATGTAGTGACCATTCTCTCCTTGAAAATTACTTCTAAATTTATTTTACAGTATGGCAACACAGAATATTCCATGTGTTATCTTCCCGCACTTTCAGGTCGCTACTTCTGAAACTACAATGTAAAAGCCATTGTTTGTTTGAGAAATTGCCAATAAAATTTTCATTGTTCCTGTTTCAGAAAGGGTAAAAATATTATTCATTAAAAAAAAACAACAAAACCTCCAAACCTGGTGTGTCTGAATAGAAAAACCATGCAGGTTGGCCAGTAACTACTTTTTGGTAAAGTTCTGTAGCATTAGGTATGGCTTATGACAAAAACTAATGTGCATTCTTCACTAATTTCATTAAATTGTTTAGAAGGCAAATTTACAAACCAAACTTGAGTTTCTGAAGTAATGTATGTAGTTACATTAGCTTTTTTTTATCTCCTAGTCTCAGTCTTAAGGAATTAAGCCAGATATTCAGAAAAGTTGGCACTAGCAATAACAAAAACAGTCACTAGACATGCAAACATTAACTTTGCCACTTTATACCACTTCACGCAATGAAATATACCCAGTAGTGAATGAATAGCAGATCTTTACATAAAATCAGAGTGTATTATACTGCAAACATCATATTTTACAAAGTAAGTATTATCACACCAAACTGATGGCAGTGCCTTTTTGTAACAAGAGGCTGAAAGCATGAATGGAAAGATAAACAATATTCATACATACTTCATGGAAAAAAAGAGCTAGAGAGAAAAGGAATGTATTCATCTATTGGTTTTTTATGTTTTTTTATTCTTACAGTTGCGTAATCCATTCTAGATACAAAACCCCATACTTTAAAAAGCGTGCAAAATATGTTTTTTTTAAATTGAGTTTTGACGAACAGAGTATTTCGACACTTTATGCTTGATACTACTAAAACCAAGATGAAATAAGTGCTGAAATAAGTGGTTATGCCTCACCCAGCTAACCTTGCAGAGAGTTGCAACTGAAGGTTGGAAACTTGAGGCTTGTTTTCTAAAGTGCCCATTACAGTTTAAAAAAAAATAGTTTTGCCTCCTGAAGAATGACATGTTAGTATCTTGTATAATTTTCCTTGGCATTCACCAGACATAAACTGCACTAAAATCAGGAATATGCAGTTCTGAGAGGCTGTAATGATGGAACAGAATGAATGATGAAAACAAAGGCAAAGGAAGGACAAAAGTCAGATCTAAAGCCTGACTCATGCTGCAGGATGCTGGTTTAAAAAAAGACTTGCAGCTCTGCCTGCCTTTGCTACTCTGAGTAACAAGACACAGGCCATAACTGCTGAAGAAACAATAAGCATACTATGAAATACGACTTGAAAAGGAGTCAAATATTTCAGTTTGATCAACTGGTGTGATATAATACATCCTAGCCATTGAACCTTTCTTAGCCCTTGTATTGCACTAAGAAAATATTTAAAGGATATGAGCAGATATATATATATAGATGTATTAATTATGGAAAAAAAAAGAAATGATTATGAAAATGGCACACCACAAAACGATACTAGTGGAAAAAAAGGGAAAAAAATCCGTTTTCTGACCAGATGGGTGCCAAACTTCATAAAATATGTATGCCTGTTCAAAAGAAGTGATCATTCTCTACCCAGAGAATGATTCTTTGCACATGGTGTAAATTTATAATGTAATAACAACAGAATATTTCATACCAGCTGTCAGATTAAGAATTAAGGCACAAAATTTCACAGAATTCAAAGATCATGATGTTTTAACTGCTTTTCAGAAATATAGCTGTCATGAGGTTCATATACCACTTATCAGTATCCCTTATTTCACCCTATGCCAGTACTAAAAAATAATCTTCACCTCTTCAGTTTTATATCATGTTTAAATACAAAGTCCGAGAACTGAAGCATCAGTTCAGCACTAACGCTTAATCAAGAACAGATCCAGTAAAGGGAGTAACATTGTAGCACTTGAAACTTCTCTCTTCAAATTCATGTCAGACAGAGAATCTGTCTGTGATGCACCTACTGTAAAGCAAATTCACATGGAGTTTCAAGTGCACACAAATGCTTGTATTAAATGGGTCAATGCTATCAAATGACTGAGAATGGATAAGGAAATTTTCTAAACACTATCAGAACAGATTAGAACCAGTGCTTAGAAAAGCAGGTGTCTGATGTTCTCCTAGATGCCATTTCTCTAAATCTATGTATCATTTGTTCTTTTTCACTGTGTTTCTCATACAATCTGCCCTGCATACAATTCTATATTATTTTCTTTAGATGAATTTCAAGAGAAAAAGAGGATCTATCTTGGTTTGTTTTTATTTTCCAGATGTCTCTGCTTCTACAGTGCTGTTATCTACACTTTCCCCACAACAGGAAGGAAAGCAAAACAACACAAAAGTAACCAAACTCCGTGTTACTATAGAACTTAATAGAAAATAAAAACTGGGGTCACACTATTTTCCTTACAAATTATCCCATCTCATTTGAATATATACTTGCAATACTTTACATGTAGAGATTCAGATGCTCACTGACTGCCATACCATCATGATATATATTGCCTGCAAACTAACTACTATAAAAATGATGGATTTTTTAAGAGTTAGCATTGTCCTAACTGAATATCTACCCATTGTTAAGCACTTCATTAACTATGATTTAAGAAGTATTTACATTTTATATAATTAGATTATATAAAGGTGTATATAATTTATATCTACACAGAATTTTTATATGTAATAATAACAAATATTTTCATGACATACATAATTAATCCCTTATGTACATAATTAAAAAGCGTACTTCTAAATAATGTATCTATTACTTCCAAAAACCTTTACATAACAGAACATTGGTAAGAATCCTTATAGGATTTAGAATTTTAATAACTATGGAGATTGGATATTGAATATGAAAGGGTTGCAAAGGCTTAATTTTGAAAAAAAAAACCAATAAATATGAAGGTTCCGAAAGGCATTCAAAGTATTAGAATTTTACATTTATCCCACTGTGATTATTTCTTCATCCGTCATAAGGCTGAAGAGTTACTATATTCCTGAACTTCATTGACTCACTTGAGCTACCTCAGAGACAAACCTCCCACGTCAGAATTCAGTAAAAGTGAGCAAACTGATATAATATGAAAATACTATTCACTCTGACATTAGCACATGGTATCGATGACATACTGAGCACTAACATTACAGCTAGTTCACAGCAATAAAAGACCTTTCTGCTAGGCTATGGAAGTATGCATCCACATCCCCTATGTCCAGTACAACTGAAAAATTCAACATCTTCAAGCACATGACACTTTGAACGACCAAGGGGCTGGTACGAATGAATAAGATTGGCATTACTGGCAGGATGCACAGTGGCTGCAAAGGAACCAGTGTATCTCTGTAGTGCATATACACACATGAGCACTCCCGAACACAAATCCTCCCTACAGTTCCAAATGAAAATGTTCCACACAGTAAGGAGTTGTTCAAAGAAAGACATAACCAGCAATTAGGAAGACAATAATAGCTAATTTATACTGAGCAGCAGATTAACAGGTGATAAAGGAGAAATAACTACTAAAAGGTTTTGAGTACCTTGTAAATCTCATACTGCAGTAGACTAAACCCTTTTGCCTTCAGTCATCTTTGCTTATGAAAGACTACAACAATTTCCTTTTGATTATGCAGATTATCATCTCCAAATACCCTGATGTGAATGCATACCTCTTCAAATTGACCTTGACCCTTAAGATACTACAGGGCCAATTCTTTTCTGCTAAGCATCCACAGTGATGCTACTATACTATTATTTTTAATAAAAACAGAACTTGCAGGGTAATGCTTAACAAAATGCTGTGTACTAGACCTGCCCCTGTACAGCATGCTTCCATCTGCCTTACTTCTAGAAGCTGATTCAAAAAGAAGGCAAAATAATTTCCTTGCAACTGAAATAATAAAATAGCTTTAAGATTAAAAAAAAAAAAAAAAAAGGTTTATATACTAGAAGCTTTGGTTATGTAGAAAACCACAATCCACATTTTTCTACTCTTAAATGCTGCTTTTAAATTAAAAGATCTATTATTCTGTTTTGATCTTCATCTGCCATCTGCTATATTTTTACTAACCACAAACAAAAGAGATAATAAAGTCAAATAGGCTGCTTTTCCAATATTTCAGCACAAGATAAGGTCCGATAGCTGGAACCTAAATCATAAAATTCAAATTCTTAGGCTTCATATACCTAACAAATCAAAGATCAGCAGATAGATTTAAAACGAAATGTTTTACAACTAACATAAGACTACATAAAATCTATATCTTTTAAAAAATTAAAAAAAAAATAAAAAAGAAAAAGAATTAAAAACTAAATGCCTGAGCAAAAGAAAGTGTATTCCAAAGTTCAGTAACAGCTTATTTAACACTGCTCCAGATTAAAAAAGTTCTCTGAACAGAAAAAATGGGAAAGCCGCAGAAAGATCCAAAAGCCTGTACTGACAAAGAACAAGCAAATAGTGACCTCTGAGCATCATTAGCTTTACTGGCAAAGACTTTCTGGCAATCCATCAGGTACACCACTGCAGTGCAAGTAGTTATATAGGAGTCAGTAACTTCAGAGACACTTCTGTGATACAGAGAAATGCCCTTACATTTATGGACTACATTTTCTCTGCCATGGCTCTATTTTTATTTTATTATTTAGAATTTGAGACAGTATGCAATTAAATACTGCTGAAGGTGATAACAAGATTAATGAATGCTACATGTCTAGGGTTAAGAAGGGAATCAAGAATAAGCCCTGCATAACATAAGCCTGGATACTATAAATACAGAAGTAGTAGAGAACCTTAGGCATTCAAAAATTAATGTGAAACAAGCAACAAAAAGTAGAAAACCACAAAAGATACTGCTTTCTTGACTTAAGTCAATATTGTATGAAACTGTGCCAGATGGTATAAATATTCTGTGGTCCAAATCCTCAGAAATATCCTTAAATACTTAGCTGAAAGAACACTTCTCTTTATATCCCAAATTTTCCTTCTCTACATGTCCCCTGATTTTGCATGGCAAATTACTGCAATTGCAAGAATTTAACTGGATCAAGCAACAGACTAAGGCGTGATATAGCATTGTTATAATACTATTGCCCATCCACTGCAAAAAGGTCGGAATTTTGCTCATATTTATACCAGAAGCATAGAAGCACAGGAAGTAATCTTGCTTAATCACAATGGGGTTTGGGCCTTTCAGGTGATGGGCAAGCAGTGCATCTGAGTAAATCTATTAATGAAATCTTCCCTTTTGAGTTCAGAATTATAAGAGTGAAAATCTTACTCAAATCATCTCTTGACTTTATATAAAGTTGAGTGAAGGAATTGACAAAATATTATTGAAAGGATATGAATGGTCTTGGTTTACATAAACTTCCAGTGTCAGTTCGGTACATAAGTTCATCCACAGCTCTCTGATATTTGATAAAAACAGCCATTATACGAACTTTCTGAAGTTTCATATGGAATTCCTAACTTCTAATATTTCTACTGAAATCCCAATTATCTTTGCATCAGTTTTTATCGGTTTCAGTCTCAACAGGATATATTTGACTAATTCAGGTTTACAGAAAGGTCAGGAGGAACATGGCTAGGTTGGGTGTTTTTCTAATTATCTTAACTGCATTTCTTAATTTCACATAAACCAAGTCTCATGCACCAGAGAACAAACGAGAAAAACTGGTGCTGAATTAACGAGAGCTACATGGACATTTGAGTATAATTAAGCCAGAAGATAAGAGATGCTTTAAGCTGTGTTGCAGAAGTCAGATGCTTAGAAATACAAAATGAACTAATGTCCAAAACCAGTAAACAGAAATCATATAATTTATGTTAAAATTACCAGTATATAAACTCTCATGTTTAAGTATAAGGACTTCTGATTTGGGGCTAATGCACATATTAACTAGATTGCTTATAAAGTATAAAACAGTGTAAGCAGCAAGCACTGAAAAGGCAAAGTTGAGAAGATCAGAATGCAACAACATTATTCAGACTAAATGTATTTAAAAAAACAGTTACCAAGAAATCAGTGAAAGAAGATATCAGGAGGAAAAGTTACTGAATAACATATAATGAATAGATTGAATGACTGCAAAGTACAAGTTAACACGCTATCTTGAAGCCAAGCCACATAACTGTATATTCGACTGGTCTTTCAGCTGACTTTTAAAGATCAGAAAAAAATAGTTAAATAAAAAAATTAACCTTATCTCTCATATTACCATTCAGGGAAGTATGCAGGTTAGTCATGTGCTGTAGGTAGCTCAGGAAAACATAGACTAATGCTAATGCAATGACCTTTTTGGATTCTACAAGTAGCATTTTTTAATGTCCCCTCTGCAAAGGAATACAAATGCCATAAAACAGCATAATTATCGTTTCCTTAAGCAGTTTGAGAGAAAGGTTTTGTTTTTTTTTTCTTTTAGAACATTATTCTACATTCTATTAAAGATAAAACTGTACAGCTTGGGTAGTCTTCATTTGAGCATCCCTGGCAGTGTCCAAGGCCAGGCCAGATTAGAGCTTTGAGCAACCTGGTCTAGTGGAAGGTGTCCCTGCACAGGGGTTGCAACCAGATGATCTTTAAGGCTCCTTCCAACCCAAACCATTCTATGATTCTATGATGCTATGTTCTCTGAGAATCTTGTCAGGGATATGTTCTTGATCTTAAATTATTTAATACTTTTATTAGTAGTCTGGAAGAAAAGTCCATGTTACTAAAGCTAACCAGTGGTACTAGAGGATGTAACACTTGATAATGAAGAGAACAAGCTTGTGACAAGCAGGGCGTGGGATTATATATAAAGCAGGATGGAACAAGCACATTTATTTATAGGTAGCTATAAACATCAGACTTTTTTTTTTTTTTTTTTTCCCCACTAAAGGTGTATACCTGCTCAACCAACCTTTTCTTCTCTGAAGGAGATAAGAGGAGAAAAGATGCAAGACGTCAAAGTTATCCATCCAGATAAATTAAGAAGTACTTTAATTTAAAGCAATGTAACTGGTAGCAGCTATGATATTAACTTGCAATAGCTCCTCAACATTTACAGAGTATGACTACTTTCAGGCTAAACAAAGGAGAAATCAAGGTACATCCCTACCTTTGGCCCCTCCTAATTAGAGTAGAATGGAAAACAGAATAAATTCAAAGTTAATTTTCTATTCAGCATTCAGCATCACTCACACACAGCGATGGAATGGGAACAGAAGATGATTTATGTTTTCCAGTTTACTTTGAATTCAGAGTTGTAGGGAAGCAAGTACAGTTTCTACAAATGTCAGCTAGATGTCGGAAACTCATATGACATTGAGAGTAGTACTGTCCTTGCGCTCCCATGCTCCAACGTCCTTTGGATAACTTGTTTGACTTATTAGTGAAGAGAGAAGTAGCATATTTCCACAATTGCATGTAACATTATTCCCAAGAATTCATTGCAGATGTTATGACAAATACATATTTATCACAAGGTTACCTTTTGCTATTAATATTGTAACAACTCTGTTGTGAAGTACCACTTTAACTGGTACTCTGACAAAATATAAGTACTCTGTGAAAACTGAACTGATAAGGGTATTGAGAAGAAAGCAAAAACTTCTTGTCTTCAATATAATAAAAATGTGATACAGTCCATTCAATAGCATATTACTGACAAATTACCACCCAGATTGAGTATTCAGAACTATTTTCATTAAATTCATTCACTTATATGGAAGTATTTGAAATGAACAAAGAAATGCTAATGCACACAGAAGTACTGTGTCACATATACATAAAATACAATTCTCCTATGAAATCTCACAGAAATTAGTGTCCACTATTTATGAAATAACTTTTAATGCAAGTAAAATGACACAAAATGCCTGAAAGCTGTATAAAATAAACTTTGTAAGAAAATATTGTAGAATTTGAATGTGTATGCAATTTTTTTGCCAATAGATGGCAGAAATGCACAATATTTCACCAACAAAATAAGTGCAAATGATTGCAAATTTAAGGTGCTAAGAAAGTGACAGATTTGAGACTTGTGGATGCATCAAAAGCCAGTAAATTATTATAAAGATCTAGAGTTCGTATTTCCTCTCTCACATTGCTATCCTTACAGTTTAATCACCAGACCACTGCTCTGTGCCAGTATAAGTTAGGTATTCCATTAAAACGTATGTTTTCCAAACAGAATAGTGTTTTGTTGATTCAAATATGGTTTCAAGCTAAGCTGTTCTTTTTTTTTTTTTTTCTATCAAAAAAAGTCTACAGGGTATTGAAACAAATGTTTTCACATCACAGATTTTTAACTAAAGCTTCATCTTGAAGCACACTTGTTGAAAGGCCAGAAGACAATCACACCATCAGCTTAACTATCTTAAAACACAACTGTTTTTTCTCTAAAGCTATCTATCTCTTTTCACAGAGGCAATGCAATTTCACTCTCCAACTCGCAAATACAGCTGAATGACGACCAGAGATGTTGGAAACAGTCTTCTGAGACCAGGAACTGATATCAAGACCACAAGCTTCATTCAAAATTAATCAAGGTGTCTGTAATGGGACCTGGACAGAATTTGAGCAAGACCCAGAAAAAAATATTTCCTCTTTTCCATAAGTGTGCTAACCACCACACACACAGAGATTCGTTCTCTGTGCTGTCCATGTGTCTACATTTGCATCTGTTGTCTGGGTTCTTTCCCCACTGCAAATCTTAAACTATTTTCTGGATAGAAAAAAAAAAAAAAAAGGCACAGCTTCAGAGACAACCTAGATTAAAGGGGATGTCAGGGAAGGATGATGAATAATTCTTCATGACAATGGAATGTATTAGGAATCAAAAGGTTTCTCTCACTCAATATTTTGTACAGTAGAATTGATGAATCACATGATCAGGAAAAGGAAATTAATTTTTTCAATCTTTAGCTTCTCTGATTCACTAATATGAAACACTATCAAACCCATATATTAGGTTTTGTTTAATCCCTGCTGTTCCAAGGCTAGCTGTTCCATGTTTGCATGTCCTTGTAAATGTGAAGCCAAGATCATATTTTACATGTTTAATCTTCCTCTAACAATACCATCCTGCCAAGGCAATTTATTCCAATACAGTCTGTTCATAAAATCAGTATTTCCTTTTTAATAAGAATAAAGGCACATGATAAAAGGTATTTCAGTAATTTGAATTGCTTTAGCTATCACAGAAGATAGCATAACAGTTTTAAGTGGTGTGTAGAATGTTTGTAAATCATTACTGAATACAGCTGGAAGATGCTCATTTCTTGCAGGGCTCTCCAGCTTGGCAGCCTGCAAGCTATTCAAAAGAGCAAAGATCTGAATCTGAAACTTAGCTATGATTCTAAGATCATAACGACTTTGTGTTAAAAAAAAAAAAAAAGTGTTTTACCATAGCATTACATCTCCCATTGCAGTTTTTTTTTATATTTTAATCTGCCAACTGTTTTAGCCTACCTTCCCTTACAATATAAGGACAGCACCCAGATTCAGCAATGCGCTGAAGTAATTAGGTAGAAATTAACTGTCAAAATTACCTGTAAAATCTCAAGAGCCGTAAATTCTATCCTTTCTGTTACCATTATTCCCTTTGGAAGATTATCTCCATTCCGCAAAAGCCTGCACTTGAAATAGGACAATAAGGAGAACCTTCCTCCTATCACTATCAGAAATTTTGTTGTATAGTGTTGTGCAAGAAATATGTATGATTTCATAAAGCATAGCTTTAGTTTATGTGTAAACATCTACAAAAATGTTACTGTTTGCAAAACAGTGCTGGAAAAATGTCAAGGGGATTTAAATGAAAATGAACATCAGAAAACACACCAATGTTTGTAACATCAATTTGATGAATGGACCACTCAGTGGATAAAGAACTGGCTGGTTGGCCGCACACAAAGAGTTGTGGTCAATGGCTCAATGTCCACCTGGAGACCAGTAACGAGTGGTGTCCCTCAGGGACTGGTGTTGGGAATGGCCTTGTTTAACATCTTTGTTGCTGACATGGACAGTGGGATTGAGTGTGCCCTCAGCAAGTTTGTTGATGATACCAAGCTGTGTGGTTCGGTTGATACGCTGGAGGGAAGGAATGCCATCTAGAGGGACCTTGACACACTTGTGAGGTGGGCTGATGCGAACCTCATGAAGTTTAACCATGACAAGTGCAAGGTCCTACACCTGGGTAGGAGCAATCCCAGGCACAGCTCCAGGCT
The DNA here is from genome assembly GCF_033783945.1 of Neopsephotus bourkii. Taxonomy (NCBI): domain Eukaryota; kingdom Metazoa; phylum Chordata; class Aves; order Psittaciformes; family Psittacidae; genus Neopsephotus; species Neopsephotus bourkii. The sequence goes on from NW_026900709.1 coordinate 19,587,189, forward strand.
GGGCAGAGAAGAGATTCAGAGCAGCCCTGCGGAGAAGGACTTGGGGGTGCTGGTCGATGAGAAAATGAACATGAGCCAGCAGTGTGCGCTTGCAGCCCAGAAAGTCAACCGTATCCTGGCTGCATCTAAAGGAGTGTGACCAGCAGGTCGAAGGAGGTGATCCTGTCCCTTTATTCTGCTCTCGTGAGACCTCACTTGGAGTATTGTGTGCAGTTCTGGTGTCCTCATCATAAAAAGGACATAGAACTGTTGGAACAAGTGCAGAGGAGGGCCATGAGAATGATTAGGGGACTGGAGCACCTCCCGTATGAAGACAGGCTGAGAAAGTTGGGGCTGTTCAGCCTGGAGATGGCTGCATGGAGACCTCATAGCAGCCTTCCAGTATCTGAAGGGGGCCTATAGGGATGCTGGGGAGGGACTCTTCATTAAGGACTGTAGTGATAGGACAAGGGGTAATGGGTTCAAACTTAAACAGGGGAAGTTTGGATTGGATATAAGGAGGAAATTCTTTCCTGTTAGGGTGGTGAGGCACTGGAATGGGTTGCCCAGGGAGGTTGCGAATGCTCCATCCCTGGCGCTGCTCAAGGCCATGTTGGAAGAGGCTTTGGGTGAGATGGTTTAGAGCGAGGTGTCCCTGCCCATGGCAGGTGGGGTGAAACTTGATTATCTTAAGGTCCTTTCCAACCCTAACTATTCTATGTTTCTATGATTCTATGATTCTAACTGTACAATTTTAAGTCAGAGAGTAAGAAATATTCATACTGACTGAAAAGCAATGAAATAACGTATATCACTGAATTACAGATTCATTAAAATTTTCTTCCCTTTCTCTACTGCCCCACAACCTTTCAACAGTATGTAGATCATTCCATTTGCCAGCTGTATTTTACTCATGTACTTCCCTTTCTCATGCTACCCTCTGCTAGCAAAAATTATACCCTGGAAATCTTTTCTGATGGATTTATCAAATCTCAAAGTTTTATATTTTACAGGTTTAAGGTACTATTGCTTCTTTAACTGTACATTAGACAGCGAACATCTCAGGATTCCTAGAAACCTATCAATGGAAAATCATAATCTGGCCCATTTTGCACATTGAATTTTGATTGCATATTGAAATCTAGGTGGAAGATTAGATTTATGAATACTGATAGAAAATTTTATTCATATACAGCATTTTAAGATACAAAAATACATTTTATGTACACAAAAAGGTAGCAGGGAAAGTGGAAAGCTTTGCATACTTAGAATTACATAATAGATGAATGGTGGCATTTTTCAACTAGCATAAGAAAAAAAAATCCACTGTCTTTCCACTGTAGTACATTAAAAGATGGTATGTTCAGACTACATGTGCTCTGCAATACTTCATATGTTTCTACAAGCATTTAGTGCTCTGAAGGCAAAGTTTATTCTTGAGTTAGGATAGACTGGGCTTTTTAAAGTAGATTTAAACTGTGCATTTGTACTTTATTGTCAGTTAGGTCAACCAGGACAGTTCTTATGAACTCGCAAATTCATGGAGCCACATTCTGGTGACATTCCTTCTGTCTAGTATTTAGATGAGCTTATTACAGCTCAACTAACGTAAATCAATAGTGAAATAAATTGGAAAGATCTTGATGTGCAATATATTCCAGACAATGTATTGTATTTGGGCTCCTAAATAATTTTGAAATTTAAGGCATCTAAAGGAAACCTCTTAAAGCATTTAAAAAATTATTGTGAGATATTGAATTCCAATCCTGCTAAATGGTTTTTGCATTGCCTAAAAGTAGTCCCTATTTATTTGGCTTGCTAAAAGGCTAAGCTCCTTATGAATCCTATTTCCACAGCAACACTTGGTGAAGGAACCAGAAATTACATATTCTGAACCACCCTCTACGCAAGGATGCGCCATTAATTACCAAGAATAAAATAAATATATAAATATATATATATATATATATAAAAAAGGTGTTGTGGTTTAAGCCCAGCCAGTAACTCAGAACCACACAGCTGCTCTCCCACTCCCTCTTTTAACCCCGCTCTTTTCCTCCTTCCCCCACTCCCAGAGGGATGGGGAGGAGAATCAAAAGAACGTAATTCCCACGGGTTGGGATGAGAACAGTCCAGTAACTAAGGTATAACACAAACCACTACTTCTGCCACCAATAATAATAATGAAAAGGGAAATAACAAGGGAAGAGAATACAGCCACTCACCAGCCACCGACCAATACCCAGCCCAACCTGAGCAGTGATCTCTTTTTCGGTTGGGGTATAGCTAGCCTCAGATCCTCTGTATCCCTGACTCCAAAAGCCAAGGGGTCGACCTCAAGTCTCCCCTGGAGCTTTCTACCAGAGGCTCCAGGAAGGACCATTCTCCTCGGCTGCAGTGTAGAGTACATTTTTTTACATCTGGCCAAGTCTGGACTGGTCCAAGGGCTACTGCATGAACTATCTCGTGTTTAATTTGCTCAAAGGCTTGTTGTTGCTCAGGGCCCCATTTAAAATCATTTTTCTTCCGGGTCACATGATAGAGAAGGCTTACAATCAAACTGTAATTTGGGATGTGCATTCTCCAGATCCCCACAATACCCAAGAAAGATTGTGTTTCTTTCTTATTAGCTGGTGGAGACAATATTGTTATCTTGTTGATCACATCTGTGGGGATCTGGTGACGTTCATCTTGCCATTTTATTCCCCAAAATTGAATCTCCTGTGCAGGTCCCTTGCCCTTACTCCGTTTTATGGCAAAACCGGCTTTCAGCAAGATTTGGATTATTCTCCTCCCTTTCTCAAAGACTTCTTCCGCTGTATCACCCCACACGATAATGTCATCAATGTATTGCAGGTGTTCTGGAGCTTGCCCCTGTTCCAGTACAGTCTGGATCAGTCCATGGCAGATGATAGGGCTGCGTTTCCACCCCTGGGGCAGTCAGTTCCAAGTGTACGGGACGCCCCTCCAAGTAAAAGTGAACTGTGACCTGCACCCTGCTGCCAAAGGAATTGAGAAAAATTGAGGAGCTGGATAGATCAGATAGGTCATCCCCCAGTTGTTTGAGGTCCTGGGACAGTTTTTCTACAGCTGAGATGATGGAAGGGGTGAGATTGTCTTCGAACTCTAGGGGTTTATGAATCATTTCATCACTGCTAGTGGTACTATGTAATTCCAGGTTACTGTTGCCAATGAATGGGCATATGATGATGGTGCATTCTGTGTAAATTTCCACCACATGGGTCATGTGCATTCGACTTCATCTGGATCTATGGGTGCATCCCTGGCATTCGGCTTGATGTGACCAATCATCTCTACCATGGCTGATTCCCTCAGAGACTGGATGCCTTTCTCTAGAGTAGTCCACTTGGCCAAACGACTCATAACGTCGTCCTTGTATGGAAACCTTTCTTTCGCAGCTGCCAAGAGCTGCCTCCAAAGGATGAGGGACTTTTTCTCTCTTGCAATTGCTTTGTCAATTCCCCGCCTTCCCTAGCAAGTGATCCCAGCTGCTTGGCTTCTCTACATTCTAGTTTGTGACCGTTGGCCCCATTGTCCCATGATGTGCTCCCCTGGTTGATGGGTGAATAGCTCGGTTGAAGTCCGAGGTCGAGAAGTCACCTCTTTTTCTTCTTCCTCTGATTCATGTGGTGATGACTCCTGATTAGATGCTGTCCTGGGTAGTAAGTGCATTGCCATTGCTTCTTCATCTTATTTCTTCATCTTTCCTGTCTTTTCTGTGCTTTTCCCCTTGCGTACATGGGCAGCTGATACTGGCATGAATTGATCCTTTGGTTTACCTGCAGTGATTATCACTGTGGTTGGAGTGTCTGCAGTATCTGTCATCGAGGTTTGGGTAGCTGCTGTACTTGTCGCTGGGGGTGGTGTAGTTGCTATGCTTGGAGCTGGAGTAGCTGCACTGTCTGTTGCTTTGCCCTCAGATCCAGGGACATTTTTTTTCCTTCTGAAGGTGCTGGATAGTGTTGAACAAGGCCCTGTAAGCATAAGCCAAGCCCCAGCATGTTGCCATGATTTGTTCCTCTCTGGTATGGCCAGAATGACAACACATCTCATTTAAGGGCTTTACTAATTCTTCTGGATTTTGTACTTGTTCAGTCGTGAAGTTCCAAAGCACTGGAGGTGCCCACTGGCCTAGATACTTGCCCATACTATCCTATACACCTTGCCACTCATGACTGTCCAGCCTCAGGGAAAATCTCTTGGTCCTCCTATATCGTCATCTAATCCTAGACAAGGCCCAAACCCAACTGTGCTTAACTTTCGAGATCAGACGAAATGGTCGTGGGTAAAACACACTCTGTGTGCCAACATGATGATCCCCATCACAATCAGCAGGCAAGTCTCAAGGGTACCTAAAGGCCATTCAAAACTTTCGGAACTCTCGAATGATGCTGTAAACGGTCTGGTGGGGGGGGCTGAGAACATACGGGAATGTCTCCTTCATGGGTTGACCACCCGAGGAGGGGAAAAAAATGCTAAACACTTCTGTCACATACCTCCCAAAGTACAGAGGTGGTGACCACACTGGGAATGCAAGCCAGATCTGTTTCATGATTAATAATTCTATTGTATTACAAGTCACTACTATAAAGTACAATGAAACAAGAACCTTAGCCCAAGGGCCTCAGCTGATTAACACAGCAAATACCTTCTGTAAGGTACGACATGATGACACTGTGAGATCAAGAGCAACAACTTCGAGAGCCAATAAATTAACATTGTGACGAGTGACTATTAATCTGAAATAATGAATGCTTATCACAAATACGATTAGACACACTCTGGTCAGATCTGTTTTTATCTCAACCGCTCGTTCCCTGCGTTGGGCACCAAACCACACTAGGCTTAATCCATGACAAAGGAAAAGTAGGCATCAAGACTGAAGCTGTAAATGTGGCCCAAATACCCTCTTTTCACCTCCACTCACCCAGTTCTGCCACTGTATTACCTACATTATGTCCAAAATATATGAGCTCCACAGGCAGAGTAATTTTTGCCATCTCTTTAAAGGGTGTAAAGGAAAAGACAATCTTCATTAATACAATTCAGTTTATTTGCTTAAAAAAATCTTTCATTACAGTATATGAAAAGAATAACTTGCTGATCTAAATTATAGCTATGTTAAAGACCCCAGTAATTCACATTTTTTAATTACTTAATTATTTCACTAAGGATGATTTTTCCCTAAGGTGAAAACCCCTGTGGAATAAACATAGTGGAAGCAGGTGCAAAACTCAAACATTGTAAATAAGCTGACTACATGAAAAAAATTCTGCGCCTCAGCCAGTGATAAGTGTCTCAGGATGATTCATTTAGAAAACAGATAAAGAGGGACTATAAACAAGAAATCAAGAAAAAGTGACATTAGTGCAATTAAGAGAGATGGAAATCTTTTCACCCTTATGAATAAATATAAGTATTCCTAACTCCGCCTGCAAAATGACATAAGTCTTGTAAAACTACCCAGCAGAAACTGCTAAATGGGCAAACTTATTATTCCTGTTGGTACTGTTAGTTAGATTGCTGTATCACCATGAGTCAGTCAATTATGCAGCCACTTTCACAAAGGGCACTCATCTCAAATAATTATCTCTTTGCCTCATTTCCCAAATTTTGCCGTTTTGCTATTTTCTCATCTCACAATGCTTTTCTATGGATCCTGTGATTCTAGTACGTGCTCTTAGATATCCTTCATCTCCAATGATTTTAATCACAAAGTTCTGGGAAACTCTAATATGCATTCAAGTGTGAAAATACATCCCTTTAATTCATATAATACAAAGAATATGGGATTGAGTTATAGCTAGTAAAATCAATTGTCTTTTAAACATAAGTTTGTTATTTATTTACAGAACTTTTTTTTATTTGATTTTCTATCATAATATGGAACTATATAACTTTTTCTACTTCAGAAAGCATTAGTTTTACATACACAAGAGAAGTACATGATAAAGACAGTAATCGTATAAGGATGTGTAGGGATCTTTTTTGGCTGTTTTACTGCCTTCTTCTTTGGCATATTAATAACCAATGATGCATATAGTATGAACTCAAACATACTTATACATTTATTAATCTCTTTTTGTACAAGAACGATTCATTAATAATTTTGGCATCTTTGCACTTATGTACTAAGTTGAAAATACTGCAATACCGTAAAAGATCTTTTTCTTTCCATATCAAACATTTAGCATGACCACTCTCTTCAGTTTTCAGGAACAATGAGTGCCTGTATTTCTGAAGAAATGAACTGTTAAATTGCCAGCTTTCATACGTTATCTAATTTTAGGAAGTTTTACCTGAATAAAAACTTCCAAATTTTGACCGTCACTTTAAGTAATTGGAAAGAATATACAATTTGTACAAGATACTTCCTATGCCACATTATGCATGTTGTTTAACTGATTTATTTTGTCTGCTCTGCTTAATTTAGTATTCCCTTTTATGACAACTGCAAGGTCCTACACCTGGGTTGGAGCAATCCCAGACACAGCTACAGGCTGGGCAGAGAAGAGATTCAGAGCAGCGCTGTGGAGAAGGACTTGGGGGTGTTGGTTGATGAGAAAATGAACATGAACCAGCTTCAGTGTGCACTCACAGCCCAGAAAGCCAACCATATCCTGGGCTGCATCAAAAGGAGTGTGACGAGCAGGTCGAAGGTGGGTCATGCCCCTCTGCTCTGCTCTCGTGAGACCTCGCTTGGAGTCCTGTGTGCAGTTCTGGTGTCCTCATCATAAAAAGGACATAGAACTGTGGAAAAAGTCCAGAGGAGGGCCATGGGGATGATCAGGGGGCTGAAGCACCTCCCGTATGAAGATAGCCTGAGAAAGTTGGGGCTTTTCAGCCTGGAGAAGAGAAGGCTGTGTGCAGACCTCATAGCAGCCTTCCAGTATCTGAAGGGGGCCTAAAAGGATGCTGGAGAGGGACTGTTTACTAGGGACTGTAGTGATAAGACAAGGGTTAATGGGTTAAAACTTAAACAGTGGAGATTTAGACTGGATATAAGAAGGAAATTCTTCCCTGTTACGTTGGTGAGGCACTGGAACAGACTCCCCAAATAATCTGTGGCTGTCTTATCTCTGGCAGTGTTCAAGGCCAGGTTGGACAGGGCCTTCAGCAACCTGGTCTAGTGTAAGGTGTTCCTGCCCATAGCAGGGGGGTTGGAACTAGATGATCTTAAGGTCTTTTCCAACCCTAATTATTCTATGATTCTATGATTCTATATGTGGCATATTCTTTTCTAATGCATTCCTATAAGTCATACACAAAAGTTAAGCTCAGTAAGTGTCTGAGCAAATCATCCAAACCTGTTGTTTCAGTGGATTTAAAATTTAACAAATGTGAAGAACATTTGTTGATTTCACTGTTGACAATGATTCATGGCAATCCAGTTCAGTGAATAAATAAATGATCTGGATCACCTGTTCAGGTTGTAAGCTGAGAAACTTGCATCAAATGTCCCATTTTATAAAAACAACCTCATGTTACACAGTATTTCCAAGCTGGAGTTCACCACCACTTAGTGTAGGAGATTATATTAATGATTAGCAAGAAAACTGACTTAATAAGTGTTTTTTCTGACATAACTCAGCTGTCTGCTGAAATGGGAAATTCACTGCAAAAACAACTTGGTAACATTCTTCTGCTTACACAATCCCACAAGATGAAATTCTCCATCAAAATGTGCAAAGTTTAAGTTTTTTTTGTAACGTCTATTAAAAGGAAAAGCTATTTTACTTACCAAGCCAACTTCTGTTCAAATATACTGACACAAACACTGGAGGGACTGTGAAGAAATCTACTACTGAGTTAACTTCTAGCCAAAACCATAGCTTGTCATTGGCTGCTATGAACTGAAAAAAAGAAAAAGGGGGAGGGATGAAAGAATCAGATTATGGTCATGGTACCTGCAAGTATGGGCAATATTTTTCATTCTAAAATATCAAATGCCAACGGTTAGTGGTGCAGTAACTGATGTTGTACTGTGCATTGCTTATAACCACATTATGATTAAAATCAAAGAAAACTTAAGTAAGAAGATCATTTATATGATAAGCTGTAATAGCTATGCTTAAAAAAATTTCTCCACATTTAATAACAATGTATCAGTATACTGCAAAGGTAGGTAAGTATAAAATATTTCAAAGTCTATCACCTTTGCTCTGGCACACAAAACATCTTGGTAACACTCTCATCACGTATTTGCTGTTCACCGGTTTCTAAATACATCATAGTTTACAAACAGTCCCATTATCATCCTATCAAGAGGTAATCACCAGGATAACTCCTATATGGCATAATTCAGGGCTGCAGCAGGATTTTGGTCCTTTGAATTTTGCAATGGGTAAGGTCATTTCTCTCTCCTGACTACAAAATCAGCCTAGGAAATCTGGGAAATTTAGATGCCAAGCATTACCATAGTTTGAACTTATCTATTCATCTATGTGTTTAAACAAGGTCAAATTACTATTCACATGCAAATAATAAGTAAAACATATGCTTTCTATAATTATGAAATTTAAATATAGGAATAAATAAAAAAATCTAGTGCATCATGAAGACATTTAATGGAGCAGTTTTACTCATGTAAGTCTTAAACTCTGGACTATTTCAAAACTAAAACATATTTCAAAACAGTGTTTTTATTTTTTGAACTACAGACAATATCCATTGTCTTTCTTCCAAAGCACACACTGATAGTCTCTTAATCTCCTAGCCTTAGAATGACTTTCAAACTTTAACAGAAAATGTTCATACCAAGTTTTCTGGAATCCCAGCTATAGTATTGGAAGAGGGAATCTACTGATGTCAAGAGTGCTGAAATCATACCTAAATGAGACAGGCAACATGAGCAGCATCTGCCTCAGTGAAGACTCAAAGCTAAAACTTAATTGACATTTTGTTAGTCTGTATTACTTTGCACCAACTCACCAGCATGAAAACTGAAGAAAAACGCCCAGAAGCTTTTGTTTCCATTCTGTTGAATTTAGTACTTAGAACATTTGGAACTAAAAGCTCTCTAAGAGGACAGATCAGTACATTCATAACCTGCAATATGTGTGCTAGTCAGCATTGCATCTTTCTATCAGGCACAAACTTTAGGCTTTCAAAAAGGTTAAAGTGTGTTATTCAACAATGAAAATAAAATCTGTTGAATGTAAAGGCCACTCATACTTTTCTGTGGAAGTATTTGAACAGTTACTCATTTAGGTAATTAGCAACTAATAAAAGCCCATTTCTTTACAGAATAAATCCTACAATGCCTGAAGAAGCGGTTCCAGAAGCACTAGCACAATTCTGTCACTTCCAAATAAGGATTACTTCCATATTTGCTGTATCTCTGCCAGATGCTATTGCTTGATTATGTGCTAAATCCTGCAGTTTGGACTTATTCTTCATCAGCAGCTTGACGACTTGACTTCTGAGTTCTCATATAGTTGGATACTAGTCAATAAAGATTTTAAAATGGATATATGTACATTTGAACACAAATATCTTCCAGAACTGAAAATAAGGTAATATTTATATGATTTCAGTTGCAACATCATTTCAGGGAAAGCAGGCGGAGAAAGATGAGATTTCAAAATATTTCTTAAAATCTTTACGTTGCAAGTGTACTAATCTGAAATGAATCCTTATCATCCCCACTTACCACACTTCAGTTTGCATCACAAAGCGGTCTTGGGTAACACAAAAATTTGTTTTGGTTGAACCTAAAACTGAGAAAGGGGTTCTGGCAGTGCATCTTACCTACTGTAACTGGTAAAGTGAGCTCTGTCCACAGGACCTAAGTGGACTTTACATTAACTCTCTCCCCCTTCCAAAAAACATAAAGTGTGGACAGCACAGTATTAGCATCCACTGACTGTATATTCTCTCTTATTGTGCTCTGCTTCTTGATAATGTAGCCTAAGTTACTGCCTTGAGTAAGAGTGGCTAGCATGTAATTTTAACTCTCTTGGTGAGAACATACAACCTTACCACTAGCATAAAATTTCCAGAGCATTTGGATACTTCTAAAATAAGGGTTCTTGGAAGTTCACAAGTACTATGCATTGAAACTGTGATGCCAAAAAGTTAACCTATATTGCAGGCCTAGTGGACACTACAAAAGCCCCACAAATCTTTAAGCATTAGGGTCTATTACATTGTATGCTTCTAAAATACAGCTTAGAATGCATAGGTAGTAGTGCAAATACTGAGGGAATTTATCTATTTAGCCAAAGACTGCACCTAGACTAGGCAATGAAATAACCTAGATTTGCAACAAAATTCCTCATTGGATCATCAGAAAAGGATGGTTAAGTTGGTTGGAAGTGAAATTGGAGGAACTAAACTGTCATTGTGACATAGGAGCTCCTATGATTCAGGAACAAAATGGACAAAGTTCAGGAGGCAGCACTTGTACCAAATTTAAAGATCACTGTGGAAGACTGCTCAAATGAGGTTTTCCTGCTAGTTCTGTTATGTTTCAGGGTGGGGTTTTTTTCCACAATTTTCCAATTAGCAACAAGCAAAGTTAGTTTTCAAAAATTTTTTTTTTAATAAAACAACAACAAAATAACCACAAACAAAATTCCCCAAACCCAACAGCTTGAACTCCAAGCGTTACTGGCCCAAACTTTTAACAGTGCCTACCTTTTTCAGATGTCCTAACTTTTAGATCCTAAAAAAGCATTACTTAATTTTCAGAAAGTGTTAATTTCAAGGATAAACACTTCAGTATATTGGCTAGTATTTCAAGTTCCTCAAAACATTAATTACCAGTCTGGGAAAGTAGATGTGCATAAAACTGAATACAGCAGCTCTACCAGCTGTTATCTCAACCTTCAACTGCCAAAGACATATCTAGCAGTAGAGGAATAGATTGATTATTCACTAGGCTTGCTGAGGTAGTTATCACTCTATCGAGAACACTGAAACTAGCTTCAACATCACTGAATTATAATAAGTTTTCTCTTTCTGCCACACAAGAATATTCTGGAACAGACAGCTTAGCTTATAAACTGTTGGTCTCCTTAGTGACCTTAGATGCTTATTACTATTACCTAAATGCCCTCAAGCAAATTCTTCGCTCATGCATTTTAGAAATCAGCTTAATTTTGTCCAGCCATTGTATAGCCAGGCTGTTTCGAAATACTCCCATCTAATAGCTACATTCACTCCCTGACTTATGACATCAATGACATACTACTTACACGCAAGCCGAAGTAGAGTAGGAAGAACACATTGAAAGCCATGTCGATCTGTAATGTGAAATCTTTGTAGAAATTCTGGCAGGATTCTATTGGACTATTTGAAAGAAAAAGAAACCAGAGTAAATTGTCAATATACAAGTTCCTACTCTCGTGAGATTTTTCTGCATTTCATTAAAGACCTTGATTCAGAAATCACATTTCTGTTTTCCAGACTTTTACAAGATACAAGCAAGCATTTCAAATGAATTATTTCATTCATTCTGTTAGTCATTCATACAGTCTTTATATTCACCTGTTTGGGTAATATCAGAGGATTAACATGCAGGTACCTTTGAGAAAGGACAAGCGGGATAATACCTCAGGATTCCTTAACCTCTCATTAACCCTTAAAGAACTGACTTCTTTCTACAGGAGACATACCTATGATACTTTAGGAGGAAACCTAACAAGCCTCAGCTAAACATTACATGGTTTTAATTCATGTCATAATACAACACCTTAGAAAAAGTAGTTGCTTAGGAATACATTACCAATTAGCAATCTGTGGTATTTAGTCTTATAGGATCCCTTGTTTATAAGAAGTTGGTTTAGGGTGGGTTTTTTTTCTCCTTTTTCTCACTTCTTTTTTGTGTATGGCTATTTATTGTACTTTATTTACATTACTATGAACTGAGTAGAAAAGCAGCATAGCCCACTGGTAAAATTAAATAACAAAATAAATCGAGGTATTTGAAGCAGTACTCTAAGGGTTAATTTTTGCATGCAGATTAATTAAAATACCTTTGTGTATGTCAGGCAGCCATTGCAAATTCTAGCTTATTATATTATGCTTTCTTTAACAGTGGGACATGTCCAAAGCATACTCTATACAAACTGGTACTTTATAAATATACTTTTATCTAAGAAAAGAGATAACTTTCATGAGTATAATTAGTGATTTATTTGTGAGGTCTCTAAAGCAGGTTGATGAAGCCACAGAACAATGTTGAAATCACAGACCAAAGTGAAAATCATTTTCCAATATATGCTGATGCATATACTATATATATACATAATGTCCCACCATATATACATATATACAGATACATATATTGCAAATGATCAGGTATTAATCATTACTGTAATAAAGTGAAAGACTAGAGCCTAGATTATTTGGAGCCCCAGAAAACATCTTTGAGGAAAGAAATTTTTTGGCTTCTCAGGTCAAATAAATCACTGAATGTGAGCATCATACCAGTTAGTATAGTGGTAGCTCTGAAAAATATAATGCTAGACTGCTCAACAAGCAAGATTCTATGCATTATGAATGTTGGTTACCTAATTTGAGGCATAAGGGAAATTACGTGGCTACCAGGTCATTACACATGCAGCCAAATTTTCCATTCCTTGTATACATTACAGGTCAAACAAGTTAAGTACAGCATGCCCTTTCCTGCCTTTAGATGCATGAATGTATACAGCAAAATTGTCCTTGATGTACAATAGCTTTATCTTTTAAGAAGCTTCAGTGCTATAGGAAATTATATTTAAATGTTTTTAAAAAACTATTTGCAAAGACATTGAACTTATGAAACATTTCTGCTATAGTTCAAATAAAATTTCACAAAAACAGGCAGAAGGAAAGAGAAGCATATGTTAGCACATGAGGACGGAAGACAGCACCTCATACTTTACAAATACAGCTTTAGCTATAACAACAGTGGATGTAGTCTAAAACCACAACAGGATCATTCTCTGTATGGCATTATTGAGAGAAAAAAATTTTGTCAAAATAAGGTAGGCTACACCCTGAGTCACTATGCACCCTACCGACAGAAATCACAAGAAGTAAAGCAGAAGCAGAAGGAACAACCCTGAACCAGTACACAGGCTTGGACACTTAATTCCAGGTTAGGTTTCTGTAAAAGGAGAAGAATTTCACTGCAGCTAATGGAACTGCACAGATTTCTAACTAGGATAGAGAGCGCTTCATTACCTTCCTTTCCATGGTGCTTTTCATGATTGTTAGATAAGGTTAGCAAAGGTTGTAGCTAACAACTGTACTTTTGTACCATTGTCCTTTACAAAAGCCTAAAGATGTTAAAAATTAGTTATTACATAATACATCTTCATCTTGCCTGCAAAACACTTAGCACAGTAGACCACAATCCTGATTTAGACTTTTGTTTACTTAATACCAGAACTTCTGCTGACCATACCCCTAAAGCATCCTTCATTTCAGATATCTCTCAATTTCTTAGTTATCAATTTCAAAGACAAACACTGTGTCCTTTCCTTATTGTTTTAAATGATTATTTTGGCAGAAAAGCATGTCACTGAGGCTAAAGAAATTTTTATTTATTCATCCCACCATGTTTCTGTAATGACAACTATGTTATAGTTTTCCCACTGCCCAATGGCTTCTAGTTCCTCCTGTTTGTTGCCTCTTTGTCCTGGTTGGGTAGTCCTGGTGGTGAAGACTCCCACCATGACATCTGCCTACCCCCTGATTCTTACCCATAAACATTCAACTTTATCATCACCATCATGAAGCTCTAAATAATTAAAACACTCCCTAGCATACTGGGCTACCCCACCTCCTTTTCTTCATTGCCTATCCCTTCTGAAGAGTTTATAGCCATTCACTGCAGAACTCTAGTTGTGCTTAATGACCACATCAAGACAGAGGCAAACAAAACATTCTGTAAGCAGCTGAACAAAGCTAGCCCTTGTTCTCATGGGGGACTTAACTTAGCAGATAAGTTTTCCACTGGAAATACAACACAACAGCGAAAAAAAAAATCTAGGAGGTTCCTGAAATGCGTGGAAGAAAAATTCCTGACACAGCTGGTGAGGAAACTAGGGAACGTTCCCAGCTAGACCTGTTGTTTGTCAACAAGAGAAGGACTCCCAGAGAGCAGAGTTTAGCCTGTTTAGGAGACTGGTTGACAAGAGCTCCTTCCTTAAGAGGTAGTCCTGAAGGACAAAGAAATTCAGGAAGGCTGGACATTCTTAAAGAAGGAAATCTTGAAGTCACAGGAGCCTTGTGCCAAAAGGTGAGCCAGCAGGGTGGAAGACTAGATGGGCTGAAATGAGAGGTTTGGCTGGAACTCAGAAGAAAAAAGGAGTTTATGACCTTTGGAAGAAGGGTCAAGCAACTAGAAGCACCAAAACCCAACTAGAACTTAATCTGGCTACTGCTGTAAAAGACAACAAAAAAGGTTGCTATAAATAAATTCGCAACAAAAGGAAGGCTAAAGGAGAATTCTTTTTTGGATGCAGGAGGAAACATTTATGAAGACTGAGGAAAAGGCTAAGGTATTTAATAGCTTAAGACTCAGTCTTTAATAGTAAGACCAGTTGTTCTCAGGGTCCCCTGCCCCCTCAACTGAAAGACAGGGACAGGGAGCAGAATGAAGCTCCCATAATCCAAGGGTAAATGGTCAGTGACCTGCTACACCTCTTAGAACCATAGAGTCATAGAATCATAGACTAGTTAAGGTTGGAAAGGACCTTAAGATTAACTAATTGCAACCCCCCTGACATGAGCAGGGACACTTCGCACTAAACCATGTCACTCAAGAATCCATCAGGTCTGACCTTGAACACCAACAAAGATGAAGCATTCAAAATTTCCTTGGGCAACCCATTCCAGTGCCTCACCACCCTCACAGTAAAGAACTTCTTCCTTATATCTAACCTGAACTTCCCCTATTGAAGTTTGAACCTGTTAGCCCTTGTCCTATCACTACAGTCCCTAATGAAAAGTTCCTCCCCAGCATCCTTGTAGGCCCCCTTCAGATACTGGAAGGCTGCTATGAGGTCTCCACGCAGCCTTCTCTTCTCCAGGCTTAACAGCCCCAACCTTCTCAGCCTGTCTTCACATGGGAGGTGCTCCAGCCCCCTGATCATCCTTGTGGCCTCATCTGGACTTGCTCCAAAAGCTCCATGTCTATTTTACATTGAGGACACCAGAACTGCACACAACACTCCAAGTGAGGTCTCACAAGAGCAGAGTAGAGGGGCAGGATCACCTCCTTCAGCCTGCTGGTCACACTCCTTTTGATGCAGCCCAGGATATGGGTTGGCTTTCTGGGCTGTGAGCATACACTGAAGCCGGCTCATGTTAAGTTTCTCATCAACCAACACTCCGAGGTCCTTCTCTGCAGGGCAAGACACACACAGGCCTATAGAGCCAAATACAATCCACCTAGGTACTGATAGAGCTGGCGGAAGTGCTCACTGAGCAGTCTGCAGTCCTGGCTAAACAGGGAGATTCCAGATGACTAGAAGTTAGCAAATGCGACTCTCATCTACAAAAAGGGCCAAAAGGAGAATCCAGGGAACTACAGCTCTGTTAGTCTGACCTCGGTGCTGGGAAGATTATGGAGCAGATCATCTTGAGTGCAATCACATGGCACATACAGATCAACCAGGTTATCAGGCCCAGTCAGCATGAGTTTATGAAAGGGAGGTTCTGTTTGACTAATCTGATCTCCTTCTATGATAAGGTGGTCCACTTAGTGGATGAGGGAAAAGCTGTGGCTGTTGTCTACTTAGACTTTATTGAAGGCTTTGACACTGTTTGCCACAGCACTGTCCTGGAGAAACTGGCTGCTCATGGCTTGGACAGGTGTGCTCTTTACTGTGCAAAAAAAAATGGCTGGATGGCCAACAGCCCAAAGTGGTGTTCCCCTGGGCACAGCAGTGTGGCCAGTTCTGTTTAATATCTTTAACAATGATCTGGATGAGGGGATCGAGTAAATTTGCAGACAACACCAAGCTGGGTGGCAGTGCTGATCTGTTGGAGGGTAGGAAGGCTCTGCAGGGGGATCTGGACAGGCTGGATTCATGGGTGAGGCCAATTGTATGAGGTTCAACAAGGCAAAGTGCCAGGTCCTGCACTTTAGCCACAACCTCATGGAATGCTCCAAGTTTGGGGAAAAGTGGCTGGAAAGCTGCGTGGCTGAAAAGGACCTGGGGGTATTGGATGACAATGTCTAAATATGAGCCAGTAGTGTGCTTAGGTGGCCAAGAAGGCAAAGAGCATCCTAGTTTTCAATAGAAGTACTGTGGCACAGAGGACTAGGGAAGTGATTGTCCACATGTGCTCAGCACTGGTGAAAAATCAGCTCAAATGCTATTTTCTGTTTTGGGCCCCTCACTACAAGAGAGACACTGAGCATGTTCAAAAGGAAATGAAGCAAGTGTCTGGAGAAAAAGTCTCACAAGGAGCAGTTGAGGGAACTGGGCTTTGGTCTGCAGAAAAAGAGGCTCAGGGAGACCTTATCACTCTCTGCACTACCTGAAATGAGGCTGTAGCAAGGTAGGTTGGTCTCCCAAGTAACAGGTGACAGGACAAGAAGAAATAGCCCCAAGAAGTTGCCAGGAGAAGTTTAGACTGGATACTACGAAAAATTTCTTCAGTTAGAGAGTGGTCAAGCACTGGAACAGGCATCTCAGGGAATGGTTGGCCTCAACCATTTTAAGGGTCTTTTCCAACTTAAATGATTCTACAATTCTATAATGTTTATCTGTACTTTGAAAAAGAATCTTTAATTTTCTACACAAAAATTAAAACCAGCCACTGTAGTCATGACTTCTTGTGTTTTGAAAAGTAAAACTCATAGCACCAAATTTATTTAACTTAATGTAGAGATATTGTGCTGATAATCTACCAAGGACTATAACTCCCCTTTGCCCTGCCATCTACGTTATGTAATAAAATTACATAAAATGCTACAAACAGTGCCAGGGCTACACAAGCAAGGTATGGGAGACTGACAGTTTTCTTCAGGTCAACATTTATATCAGGTGGTGTGGTTTAAGCTTATAATTTAAAAAGTTAATAATTTGCTGCATCTTTATTAAACTGTGATGCAGTTTAATATAAAAGTAACACCTGGAGAAGTAACAGCGGACATAGCCTACTCTGCAGTAAAGACAGAACCATATCTGATTTTTCAGGCATGGACTGCACTCTCTTAATTCTCTTCTTCACTCTCTTGTTCTTTAAAAACTATTCATTTCAGTTTCCCATTACTTCTATTTACTCATTCTGTTTATTATTACAACATTTATATAGCAATGCTAGTAACTATAAAGCCCAGTTATACGGGTATCATAGGCATAAACTAGATCAGTGAGCAAGAGCAACTACAAGAGAAATAACAAAATTACTCCAGTATAACTTTACACAGATGGGGAAAAATTTTGACAAGGTGCTCCCAGGATACTTAAATCTTTTTTGAAATCAACACTGAAGACAACTCTTTATATGGCACTTTCACTACAGCTGTACAGTAGAATAAACCCCTTGTTGCTTAATTCAAAAGAATTTACTGCTGCTTAAATAATTATTTTTCTCACAAGTTTATTTTGTGTATTTCTTATTCTTACTTATATCTGGTTCATTTGAAATGCTTTTAATGCCTTTGAAATGGTTTTACTAGGATTACTCTTTGAATAGTCATAAAATGAGTGGGAGAGGGCAAAAAATAGTATGCATTTTAATGTTTTCTGAAATTACTTGTTTCTATGAGTATATTAATATGAAACTTCCCAAAGAAGAAGCCTTCACTGAATATTTCCCCGATTCTGCAATTGCAACAGAGTTGAAAACATCTTGAATGTTTTTTCCTTTATCATTTCACCTCTTGATAGGAGCTGTAAAGTCCATTTCTACCTTCAGATTAAAGCCTTGGCATCACATATCAATCTGTGTCACAGTGAAATCACTGTCATTATGACCACACAGAAGTAAGGAGACAAAATTCTACATTCATTCAGACTTTATGCCAGCTTTCCAATCATAGTGATGTCTATCTGGACGATTTTACATAAGATGTTCCCAACAATAATGGGAAAGGTTGTGCACACCCAATTTCATTCTTGAAATAACTATCCAATATGCAATTTACAGTTCTCTATTCTTTCTGTGTAAGAAAGTGGAATCCTGTACTTCTGGCACATGTCATGACAATCTGTTCCTAATGTTTCTGCCCTTTTTCTTTTTTCTTTTTAATGACAAGGCCTGCAAGGGCTAAGATGGATGCCAATTTTTACCTATGCATAATTATATACCAAAATGTAAAAGGTTAATTTTAAGACATATTATTTTAGTTACTTCCTGCCAAGTGTTTTGAAGATAAGTTCTGTGTAACATATTCATGAACTGCCACAAAAGAAAATTACCTCTAGTGCAACTTCAGGAAGGTACTGATGTTAATATCATACCACTGCTGCTACATCTTTGGATCTTTAAGAAATTATTGAAACTTTCAGAAATTCAGAATATTTTCCTAATTTATAACTCTAATTTTTGGAAAGAAGCAAATTTTCTTCTGAATGGTGGAGTAAAAACTAAAACTACTACTGAAATTAGATAAAATACATCTGAATTCTTAATATTATATCAAATTAAAAATTGAAAAATTTGGTACCTCAAAAAATTGTTTCAAAATTAATGTGTCTGAGACAACCTGATTAGAAGTTTTTCATTTCCTTTGCTCATAACAGTTTTTAGATTGCACAACAGTGCATTATATGAAAAACACTAAAATGTGCATTTTCTATGAGAAGGAATGCTCATTGATAAGAATGAATTTTAAAATAAAATTATAATTATAAATAGAAACATGAGTAGAAGCTTCTAAAGTATAAACACAAATGAATAAATGAATCTACTCAATATTTAAAAGCTCTTTAGTACCTCATAATTAGAATACACTCTGTTCACTTCTCAATTTTGAACTATATTTGAATGCAATTGATTCTAGCATTATTCTTTGTTCATAAAACTGTGTGGTCTTTTTATTTTTTTCCAAACTATTTTGTTTAACAAGAGCTTCTCTGTAATACTGAATTCCCTCAAGTTTATTTATAGATCAAACCCAATTTTACAAGGTTTAGAGTAGAAAACAAGTTTGACACAAATTTGATATGACACTGTCCATCAATACTCCTTTAATGTACATTTTTAACAGTACAACAAAAAAAATAAGGGGGTTACGGTTAGGTTTTTTAATTGTGTCTAAGTGATATAGTACTAAAGTAAAACTAAGGGAAAAGCCAGATGTATCATTTAGTAAAAGCAACATTTATTCAATGCAGAATACTTTCTGTTTCTTTAACTATAGTTTAGATGTACGGTTTAGAAGGGCATCAGCAATTAAAATCTTCTTTACTGAAAGAGGCATGAACACACAGCAAAATTATAAACATGGATGCCTATCAAGTGTCAACCTCATGAAACAAACACTGTTACCAAAAATATCAAGACTAAGAATCAAAGGTATCAAACCACTCAGAGAATGATAAGGCGTAACATTATTTTTCTTACTTCAACTGCCTTTCATTTATTAACCAAGCTAGCCCCACAATAAGAAAACAAAGTATTTTCTTGCAGTATGTGTGGAAGAGGCCTTGGCAATTAATTTAGAAGGCCTCTTTGTCATAACATTAATAAGCTCATTAATTTTTTGATGGCAAATGTCTTCTAAAATACTTCACCCTCCCCTAACATTAAATGGTTCACCACAAGGGAAGTATTGTAACTAGCATTTTCAGCCAGCACTGAAGGACATGCAGGAAAAGTTGGTTTCCTTCAAAAAACAGGAGGCACAGCTAGCTGGATCAGAACAGTGCTTTACTGAAGTCAAGAGGAACACTTTGCCAATAGTAGAAGTACACTGTAAGCTGCCATCATAGTCTTAAATTTCTGGATCCACAAAACTGCATGGGAGTTAGATATTATCTGAGATTTTGTGCACTTGCAGCTCGTGAGTGAAGGAGGAACAATCCTTTTCTCACTCAGTTTTGCAGATAGTTATGACCCGATAGCCAAAGATGATGTTGTGACTATTTCCTGAATCTTTTCACCTTGTCACAGATAAAGATACACTTAAATGTACCTTTTAACCACTCAACCTCCTATGCCTAAATCCTTAACTAATCCTTTCTCCTACACACCAACACTATAGACACAAAGGATTTTCTGCTCCCAACACAAGTTCTTTTATGCTCATGGATAAGATGCTGCCCATGCCTCTTGTCTGCCTCTCACCTTTTTCAATTGTACCTTCCTCCTCCATGGAATCCATATTGCCTATTAGTTTATCCTCCTTTTCCTTAAGAAAGGCATCAGATAAATATTCCTGCATAATTCCTTAGGATTTTTATAAGTACCCTTTTTTAATTCTCTATTCTGACTCTCTTTTGCTTAATGAATTAAACTGTATTTGCCTTTCCAGTCACAAAAACTCCTCAACTTCAGTATGCAATTAATTTGTTTCGAATTACTCTATCTTACTGTCTTTTGTTTCCATCTCCATTCCTGCCTTGTGTACATACAGAATGGTCTCCCTTCTTCATTTCAACATGCAACTTTCCTATTCACATTCCTTTTGAAAATGCATTGCTGGTTTTAGGCTCATACACACTAAGCTGTCTTCGAAATACATTATCAGTATTCTCTTTGTTAAATTTTAAAGTAAATAAAGAAAATATAAAACTGATCAAAATAACAGACAGAACTGCCAAATAACGTGAAATAAAGATATCGTCCAAGATTTCTTAGACTACTGCTTAATCTAAATCTTATAAATTGCAAGCACCTCATAGGAACTGCTGTTCAGAAAAAAGCAGGAACAATGCAAGTGCCTGTCCTTATTTCCCTTTCCTAATTTCTATCACAATAACATCTGCTATTCTTCAAACTCTGATGGATCATAAGAAGGCATTAGATTATTATTCTTCTATTTCTAATCTAACTAAAAAAAAATGCATTATGACTCATCTGTTCTACAGATGCTTTCTACAACTAGGTACTTCTATATTACCTCCCTAGCACACTGGCAAACCTTGACAAGCTTTTAGACTAATCTGGGGCAAAATTAACAGGTTTCTCAGCCTCCTTCAATAAAAAGAAACCACTGTCAGAAGAACTAAGCAACAGCAAAACCAGATTAATCATTACAACATTACAACAGCAGCATCATATAGTAAAGATGTTTCTAAGAATAAGACATACTGGTTTTCCTTATGATTAATTCACATTTCTAGATCATGTGCAAAAGAACAGGCATAAAAAAAAAATGTTTTTAGTTGTTGTTTTCTGGTGAGGTTTTTTTTTTCTTTGAATGTTGACTTATTTTAAATTTAAAGATACATTGAAGTGATGTGATTTGATACTTTTTAGTGCAAAATTCATTCAGTTTAGAAAGTGAGATAGAGAATGTCCAGTGAGAAAGACTCTTAATTTTAGTTTCTGCGATATCCATGTATGAAATTAAGAGCCAAATTAAGTTGGTACAACTGCAGAAGAAAGGCATACTTTCCTGATGCCCAGCTCAGATGCATAAGATTTTGCCTGGCATAACTCTACAGACTTTTACAGAGCTATTTTCAACTGACAACATATCAAGTGACAGTCAGATAACATCATTAGTACTTATCATAACTAATTTTATCTAATACAACTTGGTAAAAATCAGTATAATGTTGTCAGGTTTCTTTTCATTTTCAAGTTTTTCATGAATTTTAAGTACATCATAGTTCAGCCCAAACACAAAATTGTACACAAGTATGGTAACAAGAAACTTTTACTTACATTTTTATATTGAATTGCTGGAATATGCAGAAAATACACACATTAAAATTGCTTATATTGAAAATAGCATATTTCTTAATTTCATCAGGGTGTATGTATGTTCGCTATTGCCTGCAGCATATCTTCTCTAATTACTGATATCACAAACAAAGGCTAAAGGAAGATTCCTGCAGAACTGCTAAACAACCAGGAATTTAATGTTACAACAGGCATAAGTTAATGGCCCGGAGCACATCTCCATAAGTCTAAGATCTTTCAGTAGTATATAAAAGACAGAGGATGCACTTTCTTTCAAAATACACCATTAAGTTCATCATCCTACTTTGATAACTGCATTTGAAAAGGTTTAATGAGAACCACATAGGTAAGTAGGAAGAGAATATTACTTTATTTTGCATAAGATTTCTAATTGCTTACCATAAACTGAGAACACCGGCAACCTTAAAGAGTATCACATTAACTTGAAAAACAATCGCCATGATGACAAGTCAATTCTAAGAGAACAAAAGACCAATAATGCCAGAGATCTTATTTTTAATCAAAGGGGTTTGTGTGCAACTATTATCATATTAAAGAAAGAAACACCAGTATGCAGTTTCAACCAATATATTATGTTTTTTAACAGTATTTAATAAGCCACCTCAGTTGTATCTAGTATGCTGACTTCATTACAGAAAGATTCTGTTCAACTGCATACCTGTTTACTAAAGTTGACAATCTTGCATGTTATCACTTCATAATGACACCTTTTTATTAGTTCTTATTTACTTTTTTATTTTCTTATTTATTTAGTCATTATTTAATATAATTGCTCTTGAATATTATTTATCAAATTGTATCAAGGAGTAATAAATTATTCTGTTTACTCTAGATAATAGAAAATAATTGGTGACATGAAAATGCAAACATGTCATATGATTCTGAAAAAGAATACTTAATATATTTCCCATGTTGACACTGAATTGAAAAAATGAAATGGATCAAGTTAGTGAGGAGTATACCAGAAAAATAAAACTTCCTAAATTACAATATAGTTAAACACTGGAATACGTTCTTTATGGAGAATGTCAAATCTCAGATTTTTAAAACCATTGTAAATGCTTTTAAGTATGGGAGATATGGACCGCTTATAGTCTTTGCATTTGTATATGTCAACAAAATGATTGACACACATGGCACTTCTGAAATATCCTCCTTCTGTAGGAAAGGACCCACAAACCACTGATGCTAGGTGTCTGAATAAATTTATGTATGGCCACTCTTACCTTGCAGAAGAACGAAGAGTGGCTTCCTGAGATTCCTTCTTGCTCTATTTTATGTGATTCTATTTTGCAGCTACTCCCTTTTAAAATCACCTAAAGGTGCTTTTTTCACATTTGCTATGCTCTTTGCTCAGTTTTCAACAGCCCACCATTATGATTGGTTGCCAACTCCAGCTAGTCCATCTCAGTGTCTTATTATCCTTCTGTTGATACTTTTAAAATTTTCCCTCATATGACTGCACTCTGAAAAAAACAGTCTTAAAACATGAATCCTGTTTGACTCTAAATTAAGATTATTAATAATTTTGCTTTTGCATATCATCCTAAAGTTGAGGTCTAATATTCTGCTTGATGTGCGTAACAAATACCTCCAGGTGAATTTGAGTATTTTTTCCATATGTATCTTGCTTTCTTACATGCTGTAATTAAAAACCTAATCTTGTCTTATGAAATCTAGTCTAAATTCAACTATCCTAACTCAAAATGTCATGAAAATGAGATAAATTGGAGTGTTAAAATATTTCCATTTAATTCAGCTGACTGTTTTTTCTGGAATTCCCTCCTGCAATACTTTAATGAAAATACCTGGCTACTACCTAGTTTTTACTGAGTAGTCATAAACTAGTTTATTAT
Organism: Neopsephotus bourkii; assembly: GCF_033783945.1. Classification (NCBI taxonomy): domain Eukaryota; kingdom Metazoa; phylum Chordata; class Aves; order Psittaciformes; family Psittacidae; genus Neopsephotus; species Neopsephotus bourkii. The sequence goes on from NW_026900709.1 coordinate 19,610,870, forward strand.
TTGACTTTAATGTCAGTAAATAACTGAGCAATAAAAGCCAGAAGTACTGCAAAGGGGTAGAAACTCAACATTACATCAATTTTTTGATGTATTTTATCAATCAGCTTTTTTAGTGCATGCATCCAAATCTGTTGTTAACCATTAAAAGCTATCCATACAGTGTTGATGGTAATTCTAAAGCAGTCCTAATCTATATTGTTTCATATTTCCAATGAAAGCATAACTGTAAACATGAACCATGTACATTCATTCCTTCAAACAATCTGCATAAAACTAGGAAAAATATTAGTCCTGAACAAATTATTATTATTTCAGATTCTATTTTATTCCTCATGAGGACATTATAGCACCATGTATCCCATCAGCTTAAGGGTCCTTTCAAGCACTTTAGTCATTAAATATGCAAGATGCATTTAGGGTGCATAGGTCGTGCAACTCAAGTACACCCAATCCAAACTATTATGCATCTAGCTCCCCTGTAAATTATCACAAGCCTTATTTTTAAACTTGCTCCACTTTAGTAGGAATAATAGGAAAAGGGAGTTGAAGTAAAAAACCTCTTGCAACTACCAAGAGTAACCATCTGAGATGTCTGACTATATCCTGAGCATCACAGTATATGTGTTTGAATTCCATGTTAAACCAACTACAAGCATGATCCAGGTAACACTCACTCCCAGTATCTATAAACATGACAGTCTTTTCTCTCAGTTTCCCTTTTTCTTTCCTGGGACTCCTGGAATGTCCTTATTGCACCCACCTTTTTAAAGTAAAAAAGCACATGTACACATTTCTCTACCCATACACTCTGCTGATGCAGCTTACTTTCCACATGCATAGAACTGCAATCTAGTAATTTCCCTACTTAGAAATTTTCATGTCACAGCTGCTCCAGCTGTGGGGCCTGATTATTTACCAGGACTGTCTTAACGACAAATTACCACATTCTCAAGGCAAAATGCTGATACTATGAAAGATTGACTGTATAACCATATTTACTTTGCAGAAGAATAGAAACAGTTTAAATGGACAAAGAAGAAATTAAAGAAATACTTCAACTAGTTCAACTTTTCAGACAAGAAAACTAGCCTGGAGCCTGAGTGACAGTCTCAATCACAGTGGCTTTTCTAAATGGGAAAGACAAATCCCTTTTAGCAGATTACTGACACTGTGCTTTTCTTTTTGAGCAGTCACTTCATCTCCATTAACAAATGGAATAAGGTATTGCCAACACCTGCAACAACTGCTCAAATTATCCAAGCCTGATATCAAACTACTTTACGTCAGTGTAAGGAAAGGATTATAATGATGTTAAAAATTAGTATATCGTGGCCTTTTTTTCTAACACCATCTCAAAATGGCTTGCATTGTATCTTCAAACATCTTTTTATACTGGACACTGTGCATGTAAAAATGGATGTGTAAGTTACCTTACACACTGAGCAACTGGAAAGTCAAAAGGACTGGTGAAGTAATCCATTTTACACTGATTTCAGGAGGAATGACCTCATGTTGTCATATAGGTAGACATCTGATCAGTTTTACACTCCTTAAAAGACTTTTACTTTATAAGAAAAAAAAATAGTAACTGTCATTATGTGGAATATAGGAATAACAGTATTAGCTGTGCTAATAGCTAATTACTTGCTTTATTGTTTTGAATATAGCCCACATTTTCAGTTACCTGCTTAAAAATACACACTAAGAGCATCACTTGGCTTTGCATATATGTATATATATAATCTGTATTAATTTGCAATCTGCAAATAAATTTTTAACCCCCCAAAAGCATGAAATGTAACATCTGAACACATACACTCAACATTCGTACTGATCAACAGCGCTACAAAATTGTGTTTGGATACAGTGTCTCAACTCACTTTCCAAAGTGCTCTTTCATCAGGAAACTATAGGATTAGCATTTAATCATGTCTTCTAATGTGGCAATGAAAGATTTATTTGAATACATTTAAGAACATGTAAATAACAGGTTGCTTAGGATGGTCACAGTGTCATTTATAAAAGAAATCTAGAGCAGCATTAGAATTCTTCATATGAAATTTCATTTTGTTTTGCAAATCAATGCATTTTAAACTATTTTGCAGACTATTTAATAATTTAATATCATAGAAAAGCTGTCGCACTTCAAAATTCTTCACTAATTTTGACGTTTAATAAATGGTTATGTGTAATCTTTTCAATACCACCTGCTGCCAAAGTTGGCAGAAAGGAAAGGCTTATCTTTATGAACACTAGTGGCATTGTTCAGCCATTGTCACAACAGAATAATTAGCACACTCTTTCCCACATCTTCACCACACTGCAATTGTCTATCTGGTCAATAAATTACTGTAATACTCTGTAAATTTTAAACATATAGGCCTCATACATATGTCCTATTCATTCTATAAAATGTTAAACATAATTTACATTTGCTCAAACTTTCTAATTTTATGGCTTTTTAAAATTCCAGTTCATGCACTTAATGCTCTAGACTGCATTCAGTGTGTACACCATTATGGTAAGCACATTGGCATGCACAGGCAATAAAGGATAGATTATCATTAATCCCATTGACAACCAAAAAAGGTGAAGTTGCATCATGCAATGAAACCACAGCTTGGCCTGGGCTGCCATGCAGAAAAAACCTACATCAATGAGTCTGCTGTACGGCTCCTAGGTAAGAGTTGATATGAAAGAGGTGAGTTATTTCAGCAATGAGGTCACAGGCTGAAAATGTTTATACTACTGCAAACAAAATACTGTACACAGCACCAGTACTACTCCGGAGGGATGGGAGAAAGGGAACAATGGGGGACTAGAAGGAGGAGATATGCTTGTAGAGGAGGACAAAAGGATCAGGAAGAGAAGGGGAAAGAGGAATTATAGATTACAGTAACAAGTCTGAAATCCAATTGGCTCTTTTTCAATAAGCATTTTGTTACTTCATTCAAAGTAAACTCATTTGAGCTTCTAAAGCAAACCTGAATTTCAATGTATTTTTCAAAAACAAACAAACAAACAAACAAACCAAACAATGGATGAAATGATGAGATACTGGGTCGTTTCAAAATGTCCATAGTGTTCAGTAACTGATGAATAACTAAAGACAATAAACAGATGTCGAGGTGTTTTTTTTCAATGCAGTGCACAGGATCTAAACCACACAGCTTGCACTGATTTGAGTGCATAGTGCATTGAACTGAATGAACACAGGCAATATAAGGGATGAATTTATATGAGTGATTTATTCAGCCATCTTCTGCAGCTTTTCTAGTAAAAGACATCTTTCTATGGAAGAAAGCAGGAGTTCTTTTTTGCATAAATTGTGGTAATTCTGAACTGCCTTTACCTTACTCACCGTCATAGTTGTTCTGAATGTAAAACTGTGCCATGAATAATACAGTGACCACCTAGCCTGTTGTAGGTCATGCACATTAGGCCCAGTACTTCATAGCCTGATTCCAGTAAGCTCAGAAAGAAATAGTTGACCAAGTAATTTATTTTAATGCAACACTCACATAAGACATCAACAAGATAACAACATCTCCACCAACTAATAAGAAAGAAACACAAGCTTTCTTAGGTATTGTGGGGTTTTGGAGAATGCACATCCCAAATTACAGTCTGGTTGTAAGCCCTCTCTTTTACATGGCATGGAAGAAGAACAATGAAGAAAGTATGATTCTGTAACTCTATAACACATTATTATATGTGTTCCATTACAAAAATGTTTGTCTCATGTTTTTCAACAGCTCTGCTGGTTTTTAGCAATTTTTCCTAATTACATTTAATTGTAAGTGGTCATGTTATTTTTATCACTGCTCCCAAATATATAAACTAATTATGCAGGATGGCAATCCAGGGAACACCCAAAACAGTTTTATCAAGAAAACTAAAATTTCACTTACTGCATAAAGTTTAATAGAATCTATTTTTATTCCAGTTGCCTAACTATTGCTTTCAGTACTTTGGGGTTTATATGCTGATAGCTTTTTGAAATATTAATATTTTTACTTTGCAAATTGCCACAGAAATTTACATCAAAATAAAATCAGCTAAATTGACAGGAGAAATTATTTTCTGGCCTCTTGAAATATCTCAGAAGATTTTAGAAAAACCTGCCAGAACTTTTTGAATTTGACAGGTAAACAGAAATTATATATTTCAGTTATAGAACCTCCATCTGTACTAAAACAGTAAAATATACATCCTTTTTCCAGGCAAAAACTTCCATCCTTTTCACAAGGGCAGAACTTATAGCCATGACACATACCGCTTTTGGCCACTACATGCTATTTAACAAGGATGGTAGGATGTTTCAGGAGCAAGAACAGATTCAGTCTTCTGTTTTCAGATTGTTGCTGCAAACCAACCTCACATTAGAAAAGTTTCTCTGCTTCAGCTTGACAGAAGCTATCAAACTCATTAATTTCCAAACAAACAAAAACGGTCAAAGTTTCTTCCTTCTGGTTTAGAAAAAAAGCCATAACAAACTTCATGTAGTTTGTACAAGTCTGTTGCAAATTATAATCACTGTGAAGCATACTGTACTGTTGAAACTAAATGACCAGAGCTATCAAATTGCTGGGATATTTTGCCCTGGAGTTTAGTTCTTCCAAACCCCTGAATATGAAATTCCATTTAATAAACCAACTACTTGCAAAGTTTTGTCTGGCAAAACAGGACATCTGATTCTAGCTTTCTGTTTCTCTTAAGCATACTATGATGCACAGCAAATAAATGAGATGGGTAAAACTACAGTCTCAACATTGTAAGTATTTCTGCTTATATACTCCACTGATTTCAGCTAGATATTCACATACGGAATTAAGGGTATAGGATGGAGCTTTGCATAAATAGTGACCAAAAAACACCATAAAAACTTACAACTGGTAGGAATATAATAAAATTCAATGATCTAACTTACTAAAGAAAGCTCACTTGTATTCAGAACTTTTACGTCTAACCTCCTCTGAAAAATTGCATGAACAATGATTCCACATCTCTAGATCGCTTGTTTAAATGCTTCATAGCTCTTACAAATACAGAAAAGCTTAAACATCACTAGTGCTGATAATTAACCTTTAGTCTTTAATATTCTTATTGCTCATTTGTATTGAGGAAAATCTTCATGGCAACAAGAATTTTTTGTCTCTGACTTGAGAGGAAGGTTCCTAACATGTTGGTGTCCTGGCCCGCACTTAAGTTCAGTACATCTAAGCTTCCAGAATCTAAAGAGAACAGTGCACTAGCAAGCTGATGTCTTTCTTTGTTTGTTTTTTGCTTAAGTTTGCTAAAACTGAAAGTTGAGCTTTTTAAGACATCTGATGGTTGAAATTCCTGACTGCTTTAAAAAAAAAAAGAACTCATTGCATAGTTCATACTCTATGAAATGTATACATTGCCTTTTTCTATGCACATTGTACTGACATTTCAGAAATTCAGTTCCTTGCTCTTAGTCAGATATGCTGTTAAAGTGAAACAGCAATTCAACAAAGGTACAAATATATAATTAAAAATTCACCCTTATGTTCCTAAACCTAGAAAGAACAGTCAAAACATTAAAGCTCACTGCATATAAAATTAAAGATTTATATCAATGAGACTTATAAATATTTACTAAACAAGGTGGCACATACTGATTTAAGAAGGAGCTCAATAAAACATACCTATACTTCTAATGAAAAGTATAAATTGCAGAAAAAGTCAAGAGACAATTTCATTGATATTTACTGAAAACTAGCTTACTCATAAAGTGATGTTACAAAAAATACTAGACTATGGGTAATCTATTTTCCCTATGGTGGGAGCACTTAAGCCTGACAATTACAATGAAGATTTGCAACCATTCTAACATTAAAAACATGTATCAACCACTATTATTACATTTACATTATATCATGTGGTATACTAGAAATAAAATTACTGTAAAACTGTTGTCACAGGATTTTTTGCTTTGAAAAATAAGTAGCCAGCACAGGAGCTCTCTATTCTATAATACAAAAAATTCAATTAGAACCTATCAAATTATTTTAACTGTTTAAATGAAAAGCTAAAATTATTAATAAAATATTAACACATTTTAAAAGGAAGACACTCTGGAAAGCTAGAAGAATTAGTATTTTGAATACTAGAGAAAATCATCTCCAAACGCCATTACTCAGAATCATCAACCTATCAGTGCCGTAAATCTTGGCACTAGCTGAATAGAATTATACTGGCCTTATAAATCCACAGGGGCTTCCTTCTCCTCTAGCTGCTTTTTTGAAATGGAACACAGTCTACCTGGAACCAAAGTTCTGTAATTCATTCAGCCTCTTCTAGCAGCTTGCATGTATCCCTGAGGCCTTAAAATGGCTTATATTTATTATACACAATGGCAGTAACATATTGGAGGTTATAAACGACCGTCATGCCTTTACACTCACCCTGACAGTGAATTATGGCCTCAGGAAACACAAGTTGAAATACAAGTAGATGTATTCCACTTCTGCCAAGTTGCAGAAGGCAATGGCACGAACTGGGAAAATGAACTGCTCACTGTAGGAGAAGATCAGATTCAAGATCATTTAAGGAATCTGAAGGTGCACAAGACCGTGGGCCCTGGCGAGATGCATCCAATGTAGCTGCTAAGCTATTATCTACCATGTTTGAGAAGTCATGCCAGTCTTGTGAAGTTCCTGTTGGAGACCTGAGGAAAAGGACTTGGGGGTGTTGAATGATGAGAAGCTCAACATGAGCCAGCAGTGTGAGCTTGCAGCTCAGAAAGCCAACCATAGGCTGGGCTGCATCAGACAAAATGTGACCAGCAGGTTGTGGGAGGTGATTCTCCTCCCCTACTCTCCCTCTCTTGAGCCCCCATGTGCGGTACTGCATTCAGCTCTGAGCCCCCAATGTAAGAGGGACATGGGCCTGTTGGAATGAGTCCAGAGGAGGGACACAAAGATGATCAGAGGGCTGAAGTACCTCCCCTATGAAGACAGGCTGAGACAGCTGGGCATGTTCAGCCTAGAGAAAAGACTTATTGGAAGACTGTTACAACATCTCCAGTATCTAAAGGAGGCCTACAAAAAAAGCTGGAAGGGACTTTTTACAATGGCATGTAGTGATAAGACAAGGGGAATAGTTTTAAACTGAAAGAGGGAAGATTTAGATTAGACATTAGAAAGAAATTCTTTACTATGAGGGTGGTGGGACACTGGAACAGGTTGCCCAGAGAAGTTTTAGATGCCCTAAGCCCAGAAATGTTTGAGGCCAGGCTGGACAGGTCTTTGAGCAATCTAGTCTAGCAGAAGGAAGGTGTCTCTGTCTGGCAGGAGGTTTGGAACTAGGTCCCTTCCAACCCAAACCATTCTATGATACATGTTCTCCAGCTGCTTGTGACATTACTTCAGATCCATACCAGTAAATAAACAAATAGATATGGAACAACCTTTGTGCTTCTGTAAGTATCAAGGTTTGCAGTTTCATGTACTTAAAAAAGCTATATTAGCTCTATTCAAGAAATATTTTTGGTTTGCACGTATTTATTCCCTTTCCCAAAAATGCATTAGTATTACTAATGTAGTTCTGGACAAAAGTAAAAAATAAAAAAGAAAATAAAATATCTTAAATCCCCTCCTCTGATCAATTTGAGAACAACTGAGAAAAATTTTCATGCCAGCATTACTATGCTGTACGTACACCAAGGAACACTCCGGTTAAAAAATGTCTAAGAATTTAATACTATGGAAATGCATAACTGAAGAGTGATAGATATTTAAAGGACATGCACAGCTAAAATAATCTGTGCACTTGAAAAGTATGAAGAATTTTTCAGTTGCTAGAGTGTCATAATGATTTTGATCTCACATATAGAGGCCATTTGCGGAATTGTTTATGCCTTCCTCTCCTACTAGTAACAGGCAGTTATAATGAGCAGCATGACAAATTTATGTTAAAGTTTACATTGTACAATAATTAGGAATCAAAATATTTTGGATTTTCATGCAGATGTGCTACACTAATTTTGGATGAACAGATAAACACTCCATTAAAAAAAGTGTATTTTTTCACTGTAAAGGTGTCTCTGTCTTCAGGATCACGCATTTTTAAAAATCTTATCTTTATCTGTCTAAACATTTTACACAACATATTCTGAATGTACAGGAACAGATATAAACTTTGTTTTAAGATAAACAAATGAAAGACTTAAAGCAAATATATTTAGCTGAAGAATAAAAGAGCCTTTAATTAATTTAAAATTACTTAAAATATATCTCAACTTTTTATATTAACTGCATTTTATTAACAATTTTAATTACATTACTATAAATTAAATGATAGAAATGTATATATTTATATATATATTATATATAAAAATATTATAAAATTTATATAAATTAAAAATATAAAATTAAATATATATTTTTTTTCTCCTTCTCTGGAGACATTCAAAACCTGCCTGGACACATTCCTGTGTAAACTTATCTAGGTGTTCCTGCTCCGGCAGGGGGATTGGACTAGATGATCTTTTGAGGTCCCTTCCAATCTCTAGCATACTGTGATACTGTGATCACTCATGCTCTAAGTTCTGCATTACCTTCCAGTTTACTGCAAAAAAAATATACAAAAGGTTTATGATGTACTAATGGACTGACTTTTTGGTATTATGTTAATATAACACTATTGTTTACTGATCAAGATGAGTAGCAATTTTCATGGTCACTATTTTCTATGAGGGATTTCTCTTATTTTCTTCAATCAACTTGACAAAGTTAAAATCTGTTGAGCTGAAGTTACTCAATTTTCTTTATTTTTTTTTTACTTTACCAGAAGGCAGATGGAAGTGCATAGAAGGTCATGTGATAGTCTGTTGTAATTTTATTGATAAGTAGATTGACTCGTATATAGAAATTTCACGTTAAGATCATAAACACCGATACTAGTACTTGTGAAAACAAATGTATGAACAGTTAATGCATCTGAAGACTTGTAAAATAAAAATTCTACATATGATTAAAAATGGTAATTTCTTTATCTAAAATACATATTCAAATAAATTTGAGCTACACTGACCAGTTTAGTCCTGCCTATATGCACTATCCTCGCATGATATGTACTTGCCATACAACAGACACTTGAGAAACTAGAGCAAAAGTATTTTAAAAGCTAAAAGAGAACAGGAATAAAACATTATTATCTTAGCTCTACATTTACGAGTTACCCTAGATATGCAAATGAGCAGAGCAGGTAAGGCTTTTCCCCTCTGATTTTTATTAGTAGAATAAAAAAATAAATTTTTTTTAGAAGGCACAAGCTCCACTTCTCTACAGTTCCTGCCTCTAGATATTCTATCCTGCAAAGGGAAGGGATCTTGGCTATCTGAGTTCCACACAGATGTTTCCATGACATACAGATTGTCATTATTGTTTACACAGGAGCATTAAGAAAAGACAGTAGGATCTGAAGGTAAGCATTCAACTAGAAATTCTTAATGAATTTAGCTGGATGTCTTGTGCAACACAAGCTACTGAACTTCATCAGCTTACTTCTGAAGGAAGTATTGACATTTTAACTGAAGTAAAATTTATGTTTTGATAAAGTACATCTTTCAGGAAAAATAACCAATCATTCCCAAGCTGAAAAACACAGAGATTAGAATTCCTCATTTTCTCTTGATAGAATATTTCAGTGGGCAGTCACTCACACTAACATTTTACACCTTGTTTTCAATTTCAGCTTGTCCAGAATCAGCTTGATCCTTGTCAAGCCTTAATTACATTAAACAGCCTTTTACTTTCTTCTACAAAGATACTTACTACAGTATAATCAAATCACACAATCAATCCTATTCTAGATAAACCAAAGTGATTAAGCTCTTTAAATCTGCTACTCTAAGGATTTTTTCCCAGCCACCAAGTTTTCGTTGCTATCCACCATTCATTTTTTGTTTGAATACTCACTACAGAGTATCTGCAATCTTCAGTATAAGTTTCCACAGAACTGAGATGATAAGCTGAGTCTCACAGAGCTTTAGGTATTCAGAGCTATAAAGTTCTATACTACAAACGCTGTTTGATGGAAGTTACTTTTTCAGTGGAAGACTGCTGTGAAACCTGATGTCAAAAGTATGCTTTACATAGTGTGCACCTCATCTTCTCATATGCTTCAGGAAGCCATAATTATTAGAAAATACTGTTGCAGTCCCTTAGACATACATTTCAAATCATGTGCTACAAAGCCTTCTAAAGAAACTTCCAGATACCTATGTAACTTGAAACATTGCAGATTTCAGACCCTGAAGCTTTCCTTTTCCTGAAAAAGGAAGAAAGCCTAAAAACAACAACAACAAAAAAAAAAAAAAAAAAACCACCAAAAAACAAAACAAAACCAAAACCATACAGACATTCAGTTATCTAGTATAAATATACTTAAGGTCATGACAGCTTCAACATTTGATAGAACATTGCATGCAATAAATCTCTTCTATAATTAGACTGCTTATCTACTTCAATTCCCTGGCAGAAACCAGACTGAAACTATTCGCTGCATTTTCCCCCCCTTTTATGTCAGTAATGGCACAACTAACTACAAATATCATCACTTGTTCTGTGAAAAAACCACACAAACCCAACAAAAACCAACCCTTATATTTCCTTCTTTTGTTACCTAGAAATCAGATCAGCTATTCTTCTCTGAACTGAAGTATGTGTGAAAATGTGGATATAATACTTAAGTTATATGCAGGTGGGATATACCATTCTCTGTAGATGTGTATGAAAGTTCTCTGTGGGAGTATGACTACCACTTCATTAGCAGAATAGAGTTCGTTCTATTTTAGTCTTTGGTTCCGTAAGACTGACTGTAGTTTTTACATTTAGAATTAAATCTAAGCTTACAGGCACATAATACCTGTATGATATTAAGACTTAAAAATATGGGAAGGCATTTAATCTCTTATCTTGCAGTGAGAAATTTGTGTCTGAAGTTGTACTTTTTGAACTTTGAAAGCAGTAATAACCTTTCTTCCTTCCTCAGGAAGGAAGCTTCCTAACAGAGCTAAAACCCTTATTGTTGCCACCAATTGTAAGTTTTTAATAAAGGAAGACTCACTGGGTTTAATATTTGGTAACTGCTTTGACAACAGTGATCCTGGCAAATTGTAGTCAATACAACTTCAGAAAGGGGAAAAAAAAATCTAGAAGAGAATCAACGATGGTCAGCAGGAACTGGGCGCCTAAAAGCTGACTCCAGCGTCAATTCTTTCAGAAACTTAATATCCACAAGAAAATCTAATAACAATTTGTCATGCATTATTTCTGAAAAAGACACTGGTATAGAAAATAATATGTAAATTATATCACCCACATTTCTTTTTTTACTTTCGCTGAGCGATCTAAATGATGCAAAGGAACAGAATTTTCTAGAGTTCATCAACAGATAGTCTGCACTCATTTGATAATATTAAAAACCTCTGAAAAATATGAGTAAAATATAAAAAAAAATCTTTACTTTTATAGGTTTTTCTAATGAAAAACTCTGGTCACTTTTCTGAGAAGGCAGAAAGCTCTCCTTATAGGCTAATTCTTCTCCCTTCTTCTCCCACCACCATCTCGATTTGTTATAGTCGCAACAACTTCAGCTGAAGAATAGGTTGTTTCTAAGCTGTCTCTCTTTAGTTTGAATTCCTTCTCTATAGAGCTAAGGGACAAAATTTTGTCAGTCATTCATGTGTTGCAAATCACTATTAGATTTATTTCATTCTAGGCTAGTCCTTGGAGGGGAAATGAACGACAGGAAGTTGGAAGGAAAATTAGGCTGTACAAAAAGTCCTGATAGCTTTAAGGCCCTTACAGAAGTTAATAAAAACCTAGAGACAGTTAAAACCAATACTGAATCTTGTAATAGCTGAACATCTAGATGTCCTTTTTTATTTTATTTTTATTTGCCTTTGGAGATAGCATGAGGATATCTGCTTCAACCATTTTTCCAGATGGTTTAAACATTTCCTATAAAGCCTAAATTCTTTTATATGATTTTTGCTATGTAAGTTATAAATAGATAAGGCTGGTTGATAGTCACATCAAGTCCTATACTGGTCCAAACATAAAGCAGACTTCCATCTTAGATGACTCCTCAATTTAACATGACCCTCATTTCCAAGAAAGTTAACAAAGCAGTTTAGAAAGATAAGTCTTTCTTAACAAAGGCACTAAGGACACCCACAAATCTTACACACTTTCATTGCCACATCCCCACACTATTTCCTTCCTTACCTTCACATACACTTGTTTCGGCCAGCAGTATGACAAACTCCCAGCTGGAGTACCAGCTTCCTTGTATTCACTGGGAATTAAGGCCAAGCTGCATATGAACTTCATAAGACTGCTAGTTGTACTGAGATGGCGGTGTAGACAGAGAAAAAAACTAGTTCTGTGTTCTCTTAATCAAAAAGCTGCTTTCCCCACCACTCAAATCAAATTGCTGGGGAGTAGCCAAGCTATCTAAAGTCAGAAGAGGTAGAAATAATGAGAATACCACAGACTCCTTCCTTCTCCAAACAATGTTTTCAAGGAATCTAGCATGTAGCTTGGCTGCATAGCTCTCTAAATGCAAGAGAGCTCGATTCCTTTCCCCATTTTGTCAGACAAGATCCCACTCAGAGAATCAGTGCCATGCTCTCCACAGTGACAGCATAATACTGCAAAGGTAATACTTCCCTCGTCCCCCTCAGCAGAGCAACAACCCTTTAGAAAACAGGGAGGTGCCAAAATGGGCAGTCTATTAATAGCTCTGCTCAAGCTCGGAAGACTCCAAGTATTCAAAACTCATCTTGTGATCTCCTGATCAATGTATCATGATGGTGGTGCCAGCAATTAGTATTTCCCAACTCCAGGTTCCCATCTGCTGTTTTTCATTTCATTATAAGCTTCAGTTCTTCACCCAAATCAGAAAAAAAATAAAGCTTATTTTATTTATTTTAGAAAACCACCACTGAACTCCTCTCCTCCTCTACTAAAACATCTTTTCAAGAATTCTTTATGATCAAGATGAAGATTTATATAAATAGTTATGCACCTGCACAGAATTTTACTAGCCACCTGCTGTGAAGTTAATGCTCAGAATATTAATTTGCTTAGCAGGGCTACTGCCATGCTACTATTTTCATTGTGGATTACCGCATTTTGTTGCATAGAAATGTTTCCTTGCATAAATTTTGTTTCTATGCAAGTAACTGTTCCTTTGGGAAAGGCTTTTTTAAGTACTATACATGCATTTATATGTACTTCACAGACTTTTCTTCATACTGTATTGCCTTCTTGCCACCCTCTCTGGATACCAAGGAGAATATAAATCCAAAGACTGCCTTCGAAAAATGTGAGAAAAAGCAATCTTCAGTGTAATGTCTGCCAATTTTAAGATCTAAAACTCAACAAATGAAAAATCTGTCTTTAAATAAATCTTGCCCACCTGCCAAGTATACTATTTACCCCTCCCTCCCACCCCCCCCTTTTTTATTTGTGGTATTTCTTTACCACTAACCTGTAGCTGTCTGCTTGTTCACTAAAATTTTAGACTTAATATTCTGTTCTTTTCTTCCTGTCCTCTTCGTGTTCTGGAGGCATTCGGCCTTGGGGGTTAGTTTGTTTATTTGCACACAGAAAAAAATGAAAGATCCAGGTATATGTCACTTAGTAGCCTTTCAGTGAGACACTTCTGATATTAGGCTAGTCTCAACAGACTTCATTCTTCTGCAGGCAAGTCATTTATTTTCATTTATCTCCTGCCTGAGAGGTTATTCGACTGATTAATCTACACAGGCAGGTTCATTTTCATCTCTCCAAATCTGGTAAAACTGTTAGTGACACTCCCAATCAATACAAAGAATTCTGATTTACTTTTCACTGTTAGTCACTTACATACAAAACTCTGTCTCTCCATAAACCCAAGTTTTATCTATGTTGCAAACAGTCAGAAAACTTATTTGTGGAGGATTAATCAAAGTCATCCACTCATTATTGAGCTTTGGTGCAAAAATTCCAGAAGGCTGTCACTATCATGTTCATTCTTGTACCACCAGGTGTCATCATCCCATCCCAACACCTTGTTTTCCATTTACTGATTGTGCAGTTGAGAAGCACAAACTTTGTCTACAATGCAAAAACTTTTTGTGCTTGACAGCTGTATTAATTATAATGACTAAGGACAAAAAAAAATAAGACAATCGTCTCAACAATTCTTTTAATGCAGCTTGCCCCTGTCAATGAGAAAAATTCCTAGCAATTGGTCCAGATTTTGATGTGTTTTGTGAATTTTCTCCTGATTTTCAACATATATTTCATAAAGACAATATTTAGAAGGGTAGACATTACTGGTCTTCAGCAAACTTTATAAAATACTTAATACTTAAAAGGGAATTTTGCCTGACTTCCATGACAGCAGCAGGAATCCACCCCATCATTTCAATCCAACTAATACTAACAGAGTTTGCTAAATTGTGCAGGTAAGGCCATGGGGGTTTGGGTGGCGGAAGATGAGAGAGGAGGTGGCTGCCACGTTCTGAACAAGAAAGATATATGAAGAAACTCTTGTGACTGGAACTAGAAAAAATAAACCTATACAACTCTTTATATCAGTGTAGAAAAACAGTCAATTAAATGTTTAAAGTCTCAAAGGAAAAAGTGAATGGTTTTAATTATTTCTCAGCCTTCCTCACAGTTTGAGAGAATTTTTCAAGAGAAAGTACAATAAAGGAAGACACACTGAAATCACCGTTGTTAATATATTCAGTCCAGCTGCCACACTCTACAGATATATAGATTTAATGATTCTTAAAAAGCTCTTTTGAAACTCATCTTCATAAACTGGAAGAAGGAGGGAATAAACATGTCCATCCAATGCTTTGTGTGACTAGGATATAGAAGTATGACATTCCATATAAGCACCTCAAACAATATTTTTATAGTTAAAACAATCTTCTTTCATCCCTAACAGGCTCCATAATAGTTACAGGGCAGGTCTAACATTTAAAAATTAGGAAAGGCTCAGCCAGGTTAAACACTACTGTTTTCTTTAAAATTATTACAAACGTGGTTAAATGTATTTTTTTAGCAACAATTACAAGTTTTGTGAGGGAACATGTCTATGTGGTGAAAGAACCTGTTGACCGGCCTGCTGCCAAATTTGTCCATCTTTCCATCCCACAACATGATGCCTCCCCTACCCAAAATATTGGAAGATTATCGTTTTAACTGGTACTAAACAGCCATGCAGTGTTCTGTTGGCAGAGAAAATCATCGTCCTTCTGCCAGCTCACAGAACAGTATGCTTATTTTTCACTTGTTGTTGCCAAAAGGTGTTCTTTTTGAAGCTATCATTCCTATTGCCACAGATGTGCCCAACTGGCACAATTTCTTCATAGTCAAATTGCCTACTTGTAAACTAACTGCTTAAGCAAGTACTAAAGACGAAAAATAAATATTCAGGAAGCTAAAGATTACAGCCTGGGTTAGAAG
The DNA here is from genome assembly GCF_033783945.1 of Neopsephotus bourkii. Classification (NCBI taxonomy): domain Eukaryota; kingdom Metazoa; phylum Chordata; class Aves; order Psittaciformes; family Psittacidae; genus Neopsephotus; species Neopsephotus bourkii. The sequence continues at coordinate 19,626,370 of NW_026900709.1, forward strand.
ATTCTGAGGTCCCAATGGCTTAGCAAGAGACACTAGTCTGACCTTCGGTCAGGATCTGCAGATCATAGCCTGATGTCTTTAATGGAGTTACCTTCTGAGCAAAATTCTTAAGCTCATACAGACCAATGAAAATCGCATTTGTTGGTTTGCTTTGGTTTTTGTTGGGTTGCTTTTTATTTTTATTTTTTTTTCAAAATCCAAAATACTACTGTGAATGCCAAGGAACTAGTTTCAGTTATCATCTAAAGTAATTAATATATCACTATTAACTTTATGATGATTTTCAGTTGGGTATGAACCTCAGTTTTACTAATTCAAGGAAAAGCAAGAGCAGAGCAAAATCATCACTAAAGGATACCTTTAAAAAATTCAAAGGCTGTTCTCCTCCTTAGTCTGTTTTCAAAATCCTAATTCCAACATTGACACCCCCACTTTTGTCATTATAAATCATGCATGCTATCTTCTTCTAACCTGTTCATCTGTCCTTCCCAACTCTATTGTTGGCAAAAGTAGGTGAAAAGACCAAAGAGAAAAATAAACTAAGTCTTCTAGCAGATACTAGCTCAATTCTGGGGGAAGAACACTAGTGATGTTCCACTCCACTGTTTGAGGGTCTCTATGGTCCCTTCTGCCGTTGCTATGATAACCCTAATTGCTCTCTTGGAGAACTCCAAGTTGTCTTTCCCTTTTGAGGAGGAAAAAAAGAAAAATAAAACTAAGAGGAAACGGAATGAGTTAGTGAGTTGCTATCAGGAAATATAAAATATGAGAACAGGCACTTATGTTGGTGACAGGTGAGTTGTGCAACCCAAAATTACCAGATGGAGCTTCAACTGTGATCTCACAAGAAAATCAGCCAGAAATTCCTGGGCTAACAGCAGCTGTTCAAGAGATTGTGAGCTGCTGCCAAAAAGTGACAGAAAGTCATGGGAGTACCAAATATTTTGAGAGTCTGGCAAGTAAGACAATAATCATTACATGTTAAGCCAGAGCTCTCAATCCAATAAGGTGTGGCATATTGCCCAAAATGAATAAACCTAATGATCTTAATTTATTTTGCACGGGTTACATGATCACATCATTTGGGGAAGTGGTAAAAAGGCACATTATATTTCTTTCAATTAATTTCTTTCCCCTTTCTGCTTGTTGGTCTGTCCTGTACACCCATATATGATTTGACACTACTTCTGGGTTTGCAAGAGAAGAGATTACTTCCTCTTTTTTTTTTTTTTTTTTTTTATGTAGCACAAGTACAGAGAATCTTTAGAGAGGTTCTAAAGATTAAGATGCACAGGCCTCAGGCTTACCACTAACACTAACAATGACAATCTCAAAATCCATTAAATAAATTTTGTAATCACACCAACTGCCACTGGAATTATCAACAAGCTGCAAGAACAGTGAAAATTTACTGTTCTTTCTACCAGAGATTTTCCAAACACCACTAGGAAAAAAAAGCTTGCAGTACTGCTGCTGTATTGGTATCATCATACAGAAGATTATATTTCCTATGTTTATCATTCAAAACCAATTCTTACACACACATAATCAAAACTCAAACCATGAAGAATTATCTGAGCTACAATATTCAACCAAAACTGTAGTTTTGCTATGGGACAGGTTAAACCACCAGGCATAGCACATTGAACATGCCTAGTGCTAAATAAAAAAATGCAAACTGAGGCTATGAAACCTTAAGACAGGACATTGGTTCTGCATGTAAGACATATGAATAAAAAAGCAAATTAATATAGTTGTTTCTCCTCAAATTATTCTGCCTGTGCCTCTTCCCTCCAGCTATAAAATCATGTTTATAGGTTTGGGTTTTGGTCTAGTTTGTTCTTTTGGGGTTTTGTTCATTTGCTATTCATCTTACTCTATGCTCATATCATATTCTGTACTTTACCTTGCATTTACTTAACAACCAATGTGTTAGAACCTTGATCTTGAGGACATAGTGCCCACAGCAACATAAATACAGCACAGCAGGAAAGCTACCTGTTTCCCCTGGATGACCTAGAAAACTTTGTGTGTGTTTTGGTGTACAAACCCAGAATTTCCTGAATTCACAATCTCAGCTTTTCCAGTATAAATGCAGTCGTGAAGCAACCTGTAGCTGACCAAAGCTTATTTGTACAATTAATACTACTGCGCTACATGTTGCTGAAAGTCTGAATTACTGTATTTTGACCATCTTTGTCAGTGACATGGAAAGCGTATTGAGTGCACCCTCAGCAAGTTTGCCAACAATAGCAAGCTGTGTGGTGTGCTTGACACACTGGAAGGAAGCAATGCAATCCAAATGGACCTTGACATGCTTGAGAGGAAGGCCAGCACAAACATAATGAAGTTCAACAAGGCCAAGTGCAAGGAGGTCCTGCACCTGGGTTGGGGCAATCCCAAGAACAAGTATTTGTGGGATTATCTGGTCAGAGAAAAGATTAAGAGCATCCCTGAGGAGAAAGATTTGGAGCACCTGATTGATGAAAAGCTCGATGCTACCCAGCAATGTATGCTTGCAGCCCAGAAAGCCAACTCCATCTAGACTGCATTAGACCAGCAGGTCGGGGGGAGGTGATTCTCCTCTGCTCTGGTGAGACCTTTCCTGCAGTACTGCTTTCAGCTCTGGGGCCCCAAACATAAGAGGGACATGGACCTGTTGGAGTGAGTCCAGAGGAGGGCCATGAATATGATCAAAGGAGTGAAGCACCTCTCCTGTGAAGACAGGTTGAGAGAATTGGGCTTATTCAGCCTGGGGAAAGGAAGGCTTACTGGAGATTTATAACAGTCTTCCAATGTCTAAAGGGGGCCCACAAGAAAGCTGGAGAGGGATTTTTTACTATGGCATGTAGTGATAAGACATGGGAGAATGGCTTTAAACCATTCCCTTTCAAAGGAAGCAATTAGTTTTTAAATTTGAGATCTCCTTGACTTGTGGATATTCCTAAAATTCATTTTATCTGATTTAAGCAATCAAGTCTCCACAGACTCTGTAGCAAATTTCAGGGAAAACACTCTAATACATCTTCACATGGTAAGCTTTAAACTGATCACCAGATTTTGAAACAGAAGGGTGGGTCTGGGTTTTTTTTTCTGTTTCCTTTCTCAGCTAAGATGACTGGAATCATTGCCAAGCTCTCTGATTATTTCCTGGGATTGGCTGGGAAGTTAATTTTTATTTTATTTAATTTTAATTATTATTGAAAAGTGCCTGAACATTCAAAACATGTTTGTGTCACCAGCATGTCTCACAAAAGTAGATGAATGACTTGCCTTCATACTGGTCTGAGGGCACCAGTACCTAGGCCAGCTTTGTGGGGCACCTTGCCTAGGCATCCCAGGAGGTCCATTCTGCACTGACCATTGAGGATGAGTGAAGGTACCTGCTCCCTAGCAGGACCCACACCAACATCAGAGGCCTTCTGCAGTGCCATTGGTCCATTCCAGTGTAGCAAGGTGCTGCTGGAAATGGGTCCCACTAACAGTCCTGATCCTCAGGAGATGGGCAAGGCAGGGAGGAGGTCTGGGTGGACCCAGGAAATCTCAGCTAAAGTTGGGAACCAGGCTGGGCAGCACCTCTACAGCCTGGTCAGCACAGAGTTTAAGCGGCCTCTGAGCTATATGTGTAGGGGAAGACCCTGGGCAGCCTGTCAAGGCCATTAAAGCCTGTTGATACCAGAATAAAATTTCTGCTAGGCCAAAACCTAGCAAGTGAATATTTAACCTTATGGAAAATTTTAATGGCTAAGATGCAGAGGAATTTTTTGATGGAAATATTATATCAGGCTTATATATGGGAAGTTGGCCAGAAGCTGCAAGATTATAAATTGGTTTTACTTTTAAGTAAAAGTTGCCAAGTATTATTTGTGAAATTGATATCTTAATCTGCCCTCTCCAGTAAGTGATCTCAAAATTGCCCTCTGCACTAAAAATTAATTTACAGGGATTTAAGCAGTGAAAAATGAGGCCAAGAAAAATAGTCTTATGACTGTTATGCTAAGGACATAAATGAGATGGAACTAAGTTAAAATGAGTATTTATCTGCATTATTTTATTTTGTAGTCATTACCTAATGCTGTTTTTTCATGAAAGAAAAAAAGTAATTAAAAAATGTGTATAATGAAGAAAATGCCTTTCCTATAATGTATCTTATGCATTCTGAAGGAAACATAAGAGTTGTAGTTTGCACATCAAAATTAATAGAAAACAGGGACTGCTTTTTTTCTGATCCACCTTGAAATATAAAACAGCCTTGATGTGTTTCTGAGGAAGTCCAAAATTATAGCAATCTGATTCTCCTGTGATTTAGATATGAGTGAATTTTTGCAGAACACGTTTGTACAAACATTATCAAATGTTATTCCAATATTAAAAGACAATACTATGAAAGAAAGGAAAGTCAAGGAAAAGTAATTTGATAACACAGAAAAGCAACATGAATACATGTAGGAAGAAAATACTCTGAATTTAGTTTACTAAAGTCCTGGATTGACAACTAGGCTGCAGAAATTATGTCACGGTTTTCTTTGGAAATAACTGACAAAAGATCATAGGTTACTGTTTGCTGCACAGAAAAGACTGGTATTTTATAGCAATGCTGTCTCTACAGATGTAAATACTAGCGTTAAACTTAAGAAAATTAAAATCTAATAGCAATATCATCATAGGTCTAATATTAACATAGGTGCATAAAGACATAGATCTCTAGGGTTTTTTTTTTCTTCCTAACATCTTGATTTGTGAATCTTCATAGAATCTTACCAAGTTTAACCTCTAAATGGCAAGCATTGAAATTAAACCTACAGAAACCAGCTCCTTGACTGTGTTTCTTGAAATACCTACAATTTTTAGTCCTCAAAGTAGTCTGGCCTTCAACTTCCAATTTTCAGTATCATGCTCCTTTTAAGATCAAACATATCATTATCAACACGTGCTAACAGAAATCAATTACAAAGAAATTAGCCAATGGTTGGGGCATCTTTCCTTCTCTGTCAGTGTTTTACATATTAGGATTGCCTGGATGCTTAGAGGGTTATATACCATCACAATGACAGTTCACTGAAGTTGTGGAATAACTCAGTTCTCTTGATAACAATGTTCTTGGTCCTAGTCAGTGAACTAATGACAGCCTGAAAGGTTCCCCAAGAATGTAAGACACATACCACCATTAATAGTAAACAGCTTTTCTGTAAGTCCGTAGCTTTGAAGTTCTCACTTCAAAATAACTGCCATTAATTCAGCAGTCAAAAACTCTTCAGCTCTCTACCCACAAACTTCTCAGCCAGCCTTGTCAAGTTACCTACATTTTGACACTCTACAGGGTCTAACACAGATTTCCAAGGCTGCCATGTAATACAATCTGAATTGCTGGCAGCCACAACTGCCTTCACATGCCATGTCTTTCTGGTTTTTCCTGTTAACAATACTTTCAGTGTCGACAGATGTCATCTTGTGTAATGCATCAAGAAGAGCCAACACATGTGTTCCACAGTTGACAGATTTCCCTCCAAAGATATATAACATGTATTTATGCAGGCAGGTCCCTTACAGCCATTCTGACACTCTAAGTGCACTAGCTGCTTTGGAAGTTTGCTTCAGTGTTCACTTTTAAAGTGAACCGATTCAACTTGCCTTTAGGAAAGGGGTTTGATTGGAAAAAAAACAAAAACAAAACCAATCAAATGAACAAACAAAAAACACAAAACAAAACAAACAAGCCAAACAAAAAAAACCAAACAACCCACTAAAACAGACCACTGACAGTTCCTTCCTACCTGCCCATGAATATATCGCAATGGCAGCTGGATATAGTGACCTATTACTTCCCTGGCTAGACTCTGGCAGTTTAACTGTAGCCTTAATGTGAAACCATCAAAGCTCACAGTAAACTGAAATCCACCACGTGCTACAACATAGCACATGCACACATAAGAAAATGTTCTAGTGTGATTTCCAGACCACAGACATTGAACTTCAAGAAATATTGGGTGTTTGCAGATCAGAAACATCTGTGTGCACTACTCATGTATCTATCAAATGCATGGAAATTCTGTTTCATTTAAACCAATGTGTTCATCTAATCCTTTTATAAATGGAACCAATAACTTCCAATCTATTTAATAATTTTCTGAATATACTTTGTAGTAAATTTGCATATATGCCAGACCTCAAGTGATCAACAGTACAATAACATAAGTGATCACAGTCTAAGACACTCCAGTTATTAAGCTAATTCATTTAACACATCTAAAAATTTAAGAGGCTTTAGATGGTATTGTTTTGAAATGTACATAGCTATTTGGTCAGCTGCATTCAAGTAACTTAATAGCTCTCCTATTTTTTTCTTTTCAGAAAGTAGCAGTTGTCTGAAAACATTCTACTCACATAAAAGAAAAATATTCCCACCAGAGCAGGATTATTCACTACTGCCCTAGTTAAAAAATATTCCACTCTCCATACAATGAAAAGATGCCATTTTTAGAGGCTGTCAGTCAAAAAGAATAGTTCACGAATAAGCTCTACAGTATGATACACAATTAATTATGCGATATAATTTGTCAAAGGCTAACAGTTCTGAAAAGCTGAAGAATGGTGCTTGATACAATGGTAACCTTTTGACAAATACTTACACAGGTAAATTTTCAGTCTTGAAATGACTGATCAATATTATGAATTATTTAACAACAGATGTTGATTTTATTTTAAATGATACACTCTTTACACAAATAACGACACTGCTACACTCAAATAAGAGGACTTAAAGAAACGATTACCACGTTAACAATGATTTAGCAACATGCAGTTTAAAGGACTCATATTTCCACCAGTGTTGCTTGAAGCAGTGAAGCAAGAACAGTCTATGAAAATACAGATTTGGGTTTTCTTTTTTTTTTTTTTTTTTTTTTTTACATACTGGATGAGATTGCAGAACTCTACATTTAAATTAACCTTTAAGGTACTTCAAGGGATAAAATGTATTCTTTGCTGAAAAGAATTATTACAAATTGACATCATATATATATATACACATAGATATAAAGACATAATACGCACATGGAGGAACACTGTGAATTAAAAATAATGAAAAGAACATGCACTTTACTGAACAAATAAGCGATCAGCATTTGGCCAAATACTGTTAACATTTGGAGGCCATTTGGTGATCTCTTTGAAGCTAATAAAGAAATACCAGTGCTTCTACAGACAAGATACCCAGCAACTTCAGCAGTCCTTTGACATGCTGTAAATAAAATAAATGACTGTCTAGGTCATTATGGTGCTTCTATCTTACACTAGAGATCTGGCTAGTAAATCTGTCTCTATGAGCTGGAATGCATAATGTACTTCTGTTATAGTCATTCTGGCACTTTTCATAAATGGCAGAGAAACACAAGTATTTTCAATGCTAAAATTATTACACAAGTGGATAAATACATAGATATAAGTCAACCTCACTTTCAAAGATCAAACAGAGAAAATTTAAAAAATTAGACACTGCATCCATAAAAAATTAATACTATTCAAATACTTTTGAAAAAGGGACATTAAGCTCAGTCTGTCAAATACCATCTTAAAAAGAACAAGAAAAGCATTGTAAGTAGAACACTTGAAAATACGCAGCCTATAAAATAACATTAAAAATTAAAAAGAACTCACATAATACTTTTGCCAGCAAACAGATCCATAGTACCATGTTCTCAGTATGAATCTCTTATTATAGATACATATAATTCCCTATGCTGACAGCTATAAAAATTGTTGTGAAAAGCACTTAATTACATTAGATTTGACTCTCAACTCTATTGCTATGCTGCTTATACCAGGAAGAGCGAGTTAAAAAGTACTGCCATGAACTTTGAAGTCTTACAGCTCTGAAGAATTTAGCTTGTATTTTCACTAAACACACTTTCACTTAAATTGTAACTGCCAAAGAGATTACATGTTTTTACTGAATTGTTTTAAAGCAGGAATCATAAAAAAAACTCACACAGGTACCAGAGTCCACTTAAGGTTCCTATTCTTTCTGGAAATGACTACATCAAAGCTTTTCTCTATAAGTAGGTTTTGATACTCTGATATGGTAAATATTCTTCAATATTAAAATGAACTTAACAGAACTAATTTGATTACTAATGCATGTATATATTCTAGTCACCAAGTAGGTATCTTTCAAAATTTATCAATTTATTTGTAAAGCTGCAGACAGCTTTAAACTAAAATTGACTGGGAGAAATGGATAATTTCCCTTTAGGCACAAAGTGGTTGGGAATGGTAGGAAATGCTGGGAATACCAAAAGAAATATCAGAGCATAAGATCAGGGAAGTGGTCTGGGAGAAGCAGTTTGGGAATAGGAACTCCGTACTGGAAAACACTGGTAGTTGATGGACATTTGGGGCCATTTGATATCCAACCTTGGCCACTGCAGCACGATTCTCTTATAAGACACTCTGATTCCTCCACTCTCTTTTTCATTTTTCTTTCCTTTTTTTTCCATTAGGAAATATGTAACCTTTGAAAACAGGATAAAACTGCAAGGTGAAAGATATAGAATAAATACTAGTGAAAGTCCCTTTTTCCTCATTCACATCCTGATAATGTATCCTTCATAATTGTAATGACGAAAGTGAGCATTATGTATTACGTCATATGGTTTTGTTGGGTTTTTTTTTAGGGTGACAAAGACTACCACCTTAGAAAGAGAAACAGAAGGAAAAAGAGGATCTTCTTTAAGTAAGAAAGAGGTCAAGTTTATTGAAATGTGAAAGCACAGCTTAATAATCTGAATTGGCAGAAATCTTCAAAGTCTTATAACAGTCTAACAGCTTAAGAAAAAAATAATACACAAACTTGGTTTTTTTATATAAAGCCTCAAAGGAAATAATATGTTATACTATTAAATCTCATGTAAGACCAGAACAAAATGAACTTTTTTAATAAGTCTACATTCCTTTCACCAACTCTAAGTTAATTCTTTTCCTATATGATGTTTTAAAAGGTCTAACCTTATAATTAATACAGACTACCAAGTAGAGAAGCTATTTATCAAGCACTTTTGCAAATTTTGCACAAAGATATTGTGAAAAAAAACCAAAGGAATCAATTAATTAATTCAGCAAACCTAGTTATTATAACCAACCTTACAAAGTCTAGTCTATACTATACAGGTTAGATTTCCAAATAAGGAAAGAAATCTCTGCATTTAAGAGGTTTTGAAGCACATTATATATCACCTGGTTAAAAAAAAAAAAAGAAAGAATCATAATCCTTTGTAAACATGGAACAAAATGTTCCCCTAAAATATCTACAGATCCTCAGGGTCTGAACACTCACAGCTCTACAAAGACTGCAGATCAGACTTTTTCCCCTCTTTTTTATGTTTGATGCTCCTTCCTAAAACAACCTCTTTGCTTTGTGTTGCCACTGACCCTATTGTGCCTGATGTCGGGTTCCATCAGTTTTATTAGAGCACTCCAATCACTAAAGATGAGCCATAACCACACTTTGGCATCTGGATACTCAAAATCCATCAAGCAAATGTACTGAGATCCATGAAGATGACAAGTGAATTATTATTACACTTTTATGAATATTTATTTAGCATTTTTATAGCAGCAGCACACTGTGGCTGACTAAACAGCCCCAAGGGGCATGATAACAACTCCAGGTAGTAAAAGAAAATTCCCATAGCTCACTTATCAAGGCTTATATAAACACTGTAGGTCTGGCTAGATTATTTTTTCTTCCCTTCTGATGCTGCTACTAATGTACACGAGTTTTGTGTGGCTTTCCTATACTGTGCATTCAGTATTCAGATTACTAAAGATGAGGAGTAATACACTGAAGAGAGTATTACAATAAAACACTGAAGAGAGGAATACAAAAATGTTTATATCTTAAAATGATTATTTTTAGCTCTCTTTAAAGTCACTTATGTTAGGAAAATAAGCAGCACTCATGTTGGCTTTATACTGAGGTCAATTGACTAGGGAAAAACTAAAAATGCTGGTTAACATCCTTTATAAGTTTTTATAAAGTTATATATTTATAACATATATCCATATAACTTAAGAAAATATATCTCTATAACTTTAAGAAAATATTTTAGAAGTATTTTTAAACCCCTGCTGAGGTAAATCATAGCTATAATTCCTTGAAAAGCTCTTTTCTCTGTTCGTAGAGTTTATGAAAAATATTTGGTTGTTAGATTGAGCCAAGTCCTTTAACGCTTTAATGCGTAGAACAGGTACAGCATGACTATAACATCAACAGTGTCTCCTAGAAATAATTCAAAGGATTCGCTAGAGAACTGCAATAACTGTAATGAATACTATAATTGTACCACAGAAAATATTCTTCAGGAAAAAGCTTACAGAAATGTATCTAATGAGCTTACTTTTATGTTCTAATGAATTCACATTCATATATTAGTGTGCCAAATACCACTGACTTCCTCCCCAGTCATCACAATGAGCTGCAAGTTGTAGGTTGCCCTCTTTGTCTATATATAAAATTCTCATGCCTAGTGGAAAGACTGAGAGCTGGTGGGGAGGGGTTGTTACTCTTCTCTGGGTTACTGCAAAGAAGTAAAAGGCTCCCCATTTCACACTCCTGGCAATACATAAACTAACAGCCAATACACAATCAACACTAAGTAACCACTTACTCTTCTTAAACCATGGGACTAATAATATATATATATATATACATCCCCTTTTGAAGCATCTTCTCTTTCTGGTTAAATTATCAGTATATGTGTCTATATGAATGCAGTGGCCTGAATTTCTCCTTTTTCCTCTCTCTGTTTCTGTTGGCCTCTCGTAGCTTTGTAGGTCTCATACAGAATGTGTTAGGGCTTATCTTGTTTCTGTTGCATCTATAAAATCTGTCAAACCTTCACCTCTCCTTGTAATGCCTTTTCAGACACATGGATTTAAAGAATTTATTTCTCCCTTTAATGTGCTTCTACATTAGTTCCTTTGAACTGACTCTGTGTTTATGTTAGACAATCCCTTGTGAGTTACATCATGATCACATCGTGATTCTTTCCTCATGTTGTATGGAATCTATTTCAGGCTCCACAATTTGAGGTGATCTCCCTTTGAATCAGATTAAGGTCCACATAGAGTATATTCCATTCTATCAGGATTTGATATAAAAAACCTACATTAGATGCCAAGTGAGGGTTGGAAAAGATCTGGCAGCTGGCATGAGTGGGAGTAAGCAGCCTAAGGACAGTGTGCAAAATGCAGTAATGAATGACACTTCCATTTTTATCAAAACTGAGCCTGGGTTTGCTAAAGCATCTGATGTGCTGCTTAAAATTATATTTATAACCTGCAATGCTTTCTTACTGCTACTTTCATCACTGATGTTAATTGAAATTTAGTACAAATGGGGCTCATTAATATCTGGAAAAGGAGGGAAAGTTATCATCCTAAAGAGTTTTATTGTTCCTCTCCTTTTTGATTAAGGCCTGAATCTGATTTAGAGCTGAGTGACTGTGAATCTTCTTTACTTTACTTGTGTTCAGTGGTTACCTACAGAATACATAAGATCTTAAAACATATACACATGTATGCGTAAACACACATACTACAGAAAACACGCTAGAGAACTAGAGAAAAGAGAAAACTCTATGTATTACATGCTGAAAAGCTTAGTTATTTGTTTTTTTTTTAAGAAGTATTAATATATATTTTGTATTTCTGTAAAGCAATACTTTAGGTAGCTTTATATATGAATATTAGGGACCCATTAAATGAACCTGTGGTGGGAAAATTCCAACAAAGCAAAGATCTGTTTATGAAGTATATAGCATCTGAGCCTCTAAGGTCCAAATAATCTATTCCTATTGATCTGAATAAAACCAGAACCATAAAATATTCCTTTTGTATAACTGAGGGAGTGTTTGCAGAGAAAATACTTGGTTCTGTGTCTATGATTAATACAGATAACTAATTAAGGGAATAATACTTTATAATGCAAAACATTAACACTGCATTATGATGGGCAGACATCAAAATTATTTGCCTATTACTATAGGGCCTTCCTGGTGCCATTTCATTTAGGTTTAAAAGGATCTTTAGTTACTTTTTATTTTAAAGCATGAAGAAATAAATATATTTGTGAAATGCGTAAATGTAACTGAATGCACATCTTGATTTTGTACACACGAATCTTATCTGAACAATTTCCAGCTATATTTATCGTCCTCTCGTTATCTTCTTTATGCAGCAGTCTCCTTAGCTGCTTCGTATTTCAGGACAGCCCTGTTGCAATTTCATATTGAAAGTAACTTCTTAGTACAAAAATAATTTATCAAAGGTGCCCCATCTGAAATAATACAATTTCTACCACTGCTAGGAGGAAAAGTGGTAAAAGGCAGCAGGTAATCTACAACATGACCACTGGGGGTCATTCATTTTACACAAATACTCCAGTAAAGTATTTACTGGTTTTGAGTAGGAATAATATTTTAACATAGTTATTTCTAAACAGAAAAACACTTAGAGGTTAATATCCAGAGATATTTTCCACCTGTGCTGTATAATTGTAAATAGCAAGTGAGGAAAAATGAATAATACATTGTACAAAGAGCTAGCCAGAGTAATATCAAGAAACTGAAAATAATGGGCACTTCTGTTATATATTATACCTATATATTATCCTATATATATGTATCTATCTATAGATTATACCTATATAGAACAGAGCACCTATATAGAATAGAGCACCTATATAGAACAGAATACCTATTTATCATCTATATACCTATATAAAATAGAAAAAAAAAAATCCACACCCCCAAAAAAGCCCACCATGTTTCCCATGACTCTGTATTAAGTTTCAAAGGCGACAAACAAGAAATTGTAAATGGACTGACATGAATTTGAAAAATGAAACACTGCTTTTATCGAATTGTTTGCAGTCATTCTAAGCACTATACAAAAGTCTAAATAAAAACAGAGCTGAATGCTAATAACATTAAGAGAAAAAAGCACTTAACTGATGAAATTGTACGTGCTAAATAAAACCCAAATAATCCTTAGAAGCGTAACTCCTATATACTTATTTGCCAGTCAACTTTAAATATGACTTAAAAATCAAACTGCACTTTAAAACAAATTGAACATGCTCAGCAAAGGTTCAAAAAATTCGAAGGAAATAAACAGTAGGTATCTGCACCAAACACCACACATCAAATGTTTTAGAACTTCAAGAAGTAGCTCATTTTATCTTAAGCTTTATTTACAAACATATTTATATTTACTTATACCTAAGAAAATTAAAATCTTTGAGGTTTTTTTCAGTAAGATTATACCAATCATGCATTGAAAATTAAAGACATTGATTTCATTTTTAAACTTAGTTACGTATTTGTATAAACAGTAGCTGTACATGAAAACAGATTACTAGACATACATATTAAACTTTTAATACTTGAAAATTCTGTCCCGTATAAAACTAACACTAGATATTTTGGCTGCTAATTCCTGATCAAGAAATCGTGCACTTACAGAGAAAATTCCATGCCTCCACTTCAAGATATATTCTGACTCATTTTTTAGCTCAAATTTATTACTCCTTATTGTTTCCAAGCATACCTTTCTTTTCCATAGGCAAACTATTATTACTATTAAGAGCGCATAAACAAATTTGCCATTAAGACAATACCATTAAGATAATAATTACAGACAATAAAATAATGTGCTATGAACGTTCTGAATACTGTATTTAAAAATAAATTGTTTCCTATAAAACAGCAGCCTAAGGTGGCTAGATTCTACTGTGACAAGCAATAGTTTCCCTGAACCTAATACCAGGATGGGAATCTAGAGAACAGAACATCCCAGCTCTTTTCTCAAAATCACCAGGTTTTGGTCAAAACACAGCACTATATTGCATTTTAATCTTGAGTTACATAGAAACAAGTCTACAGTCAGGTAAAGCTCACATGATGACTAATATGGTAGGAAAACTGGGTCCTGAACTCTTGGAGACAGAAAGGAGCACCATTATGAGCAGATGCAGGGGCTAGCTAAGTTGCTAATGGGTTAGTGTATACCTCTAGAATAGCACCACCACAGTTCCTATGCCATACTTTGTAAAACTTAAATCTGACTTTCCACAAGAAAACCTCCTGGGAAACACAGATGTGTAAACAACATCTGTCTCACCTTTGGAGTAAATCCAAGCTCCTGAAGACTCTCTTGGTGCCATGAATCTGCAGCTAGCACCATAGAGATGTAAAGATCAAACCAATTTTTATTTAAGTATTTGCATGATTACATATCTCAGTGCAAATGCAACATTTTGCTAAGCAAAATATTTTGCCTTAACTAAACATAATAAATTCACTATTTTTCCCATTCTTTTCAACATGCACAATTTAGTGTCCTAATATAAGAGATTATACATTACACTTAAGCACACGGAAGAAAAACAACTCAACAAAGATATATAAAACATGCTGCAGGTTGTTTTATGTGACATACTGGCACCATGTTAAAAATTACCCATTCTTTATAGATGAATAGTTTCCTAGGTTTTGAACTACACAGAGAAGTCACACATTTCTGCAAAATCAGGCAGGAAGCACTCAGTGTGGTAAAGTCTCCTCTTACTAAGCTGATCTAGCAGATGTTTTTAACTGCTTCATTTCTGATAAGGAGTTCTTCATGAAGTTGTAGATGCCCCATTCCTGGAAGTGTCCAAGGCCAGGCTAGATGGGACCTTGAGCAGCCTGGTCTAGTGGAAGGCAGGCATGGCAGGGGGGTTGGAGCTAGATGATCTTTCAGGTTTCTTCCAACCATAACCATTCTATGATTATATGAATGTAAGATGTCTAAGCTTGTAAATACTTAATTTTCATGGCGTCACTGATCCTGAGAATGTTTATCAAATATGTGTCATTGATACTATGTATGTCCGTAAATAAGATTACATACAAATACATAAATGATAGTTATATTTGGGATAGATAAAGTTTCAGTGACATTCACTCTTCTCATTAATGTATCTTATGTTAGTCACAGCTGTATAGAAAATCAATCTGTTATAGATTACTTACTTGAATTTTGATTTTACCTAAATGAATTTTGCATGTGACATATATCTGACATTGATGGACCATGGAAAGTTTTAGTCCCTTGCTACTTTATAGAAAAAAGATAAAGTATCCACTACTCTTTTTCCAAAATAAATATAAGCGTTGGATTATCAAGGTCACATACTTATGTGATGAATTCTAAAGTATCTGGTGAGGCAGATAATAGAGGGTGATTAAGAAAAACGAAATATCAGTAGGAAAAAAAATTCTATAAAAATTCTGTTTGAACACCCATTTTTGATAAGGAAATACAAGATTCACCCATATGGTTGAGTAAAGGGGAAAAGGAGATTGAGCAGAACATCTGGCAGAGGCCAATAAGCGTCTAAGTTTTGAAGACATGTACATGCTTGTCACAGACATTTCTCACAAATCAGCCTTCAAGAAAGTAGAAATCTTTTATTTCTGTCCCCCTTCCTACAGTATTATATAACTCTTTGTTATGTAATATTTCAGATGACAATATAGCACTAGTTATAACTCACTGCTAGTTGGTGCTACATTACTGCACAGTACTTGCAGCAAGAGCTTAGATACTTATATACTATTCTATGGATTAATTACCTTAGAGGCTGAAAGAAAGGGACATTTTATTTCAGTACAAAAAAGGAAAAGGAAGCCACAACAGATACACATGCAGAGTCACAATGAGAAGCACAAAACAGATGCCCTTCAGTTCTTCGGGAAGTTCCAACATTACTAGTGGCTGAGCAACTAGAGGAAAGGGAACTTAGGCTTTTAGAAAGAACACTCACTCAACATCAAAAGGCTCCAGCAATATTTTTTTTTATTTTGTTCTCATTTTTAATCTAAATATTATTAAAAAACCCAAACAATTATTTCAGTATTGATATAAATTTATTTCCTAATTACAATTTCCTAAATGCTGCACACCTTTTTCCATGTTATATCTTTCATTCAGCAACATCAAACTGTATGAATGAGTAATTCTCACTTTAAGCTCTCACTGTATTACAGAATAAGAAATCAGGTTTTCTTCTTTTATACCAGTCATCACCAAATATAATATGGGATGTAGACCAGTGAACATAAAGAAAAGTACTGCAGCTTAGAATTTGTGTGCTGTGGGGGTTGTTTTTTTTTTTTTTTAGTCTCTAGGGGTTTTTTGGGATTTGGTGTTTTTTATTTTTTGTTCTCCAAACACTGTTGCTAAGTCACAGGGTTGTGAACACTGACAGGATATATTTTCCAGGACATAAATGGAAATGAGTCTATATTCCACTTAAACTACTGAATTCCTTAAGCAGGAGGGAGGCACTTGTTTCTGTTTTCTGTCAACCTAATATTTTAAACAAAGATGTGTAGGATTAGCTGGCTATGAAACAAAGTTGAAAGGTTTTCTTAATGTAGTGATGCTGTTATTAGGTAGGTATGGTAGCACTGAAACACACTAATAAATGCAGACAGAATAAATATTTCTCAGAAAAGATTAGAAAGTGAAATTATTTAGAAAAATTTGATGTTATATGCATTTCTGTAATGGACTTCAACCCCCAAATTTGTTGGTTTGGGTTTTTTTTCAAAGACAAAGTGTACATTCTCTGACTGTAGTTTGCATTACTATTTTGCTCCTTTCTTTTTATAGGCTTTTACAAGCAGCCACAAACTACTGCAGTGAAAACATCCAGAGAAAATAGAAATACAATTTTTTTTATTCATTAAAAGCTTTGTACCTTTGTCTTCATATTCTGTACATCACACGAGCTGAGACACAAACAGGGAGAACAAAGA
The DNA here is from genome assembly GCF_033783945.1 of Neopsephotus bourkii. Taxonomy (NCBI): domain Eukaryota; kingdom Metazoa; phylum Chordata; class Aves; order Psittaciformes; family Psittacidae; genus Neopsephotus; species Neopsephotus bourkii. Next base: position 19,643,232 of record NW_026900709.1, read on the forward strand.
GAATATGTAAGCAGCTGCAGCAAAGTACTGTGCTGCACACAGAATACTCAGATCAATTCAAGTTTTAAGAGCATATTTTCAGAAATGGGATTTCCACACATACACACAAAAATAAAGTATTATGTAGTATGTGCTAACCTACACATATAATACATGAGCATGACTATAGCTATCCCTGAAGAAAGGTTTCACCAGTTTGAAAGCAACTGAATATTGTGCTTCAGTTCAAATAATACACAAATAATACAATGCAAACTAAAGGAATTTTTTTCTTCAAGACTAATAGCTAAGTAGGCTATTTGTTTTGGCTAAGTAGGCAGTAGCAAAAATGGAAATCACTATACTAACTTAATCTTTCAGAAATGCCTATTATGCTTTTCATAAATAATCAGAGAATAAGAAAATACAAGGTTTTCATTAAAATTACGTACTCAAAAATCACTGAAATATTGATGTCCAACAGTATCCAATTGGGAGTGTAAAATTCATGAACTGAAATGTTAGAAATAAAATGGAAATGTGAAAGAGTTCAGAAAAAAGCTGTGACAATGAATCAGTCTAAAATCTAGTACTATTTTAAGAAACTTAAAATGAGGTTAGTAAAGTCAGTTAATATAAAAAAAAGGGGGATTAAAATGTGATTAAACATGTTCAGATAGCTCTACAAAATATTACAGTGGAAACTGCTAACAGGAAAAACAGGGTAAGTAGAAAATGAAGCCAAATGTTTGCATTGAAATGTATCATACATTTTTTAACAGCAAGGCCGGTTACTTACTGCAATTAGCTCTCTAGGTAACTGGAAGACTTTCTACCATATCACATTTTTAAAATAAAGTTTGAATATTCTTCTGTTAAGAAGATAATTGTTTGAAAAAATTGCTGTAGGAACTGCTGCATTAAGAAATGTGACGAAATGATCACAATAGGCCCTTTGGCTTAAGTACCCAAACCAGTGGTATTTTACAATCTCAATCTCATTTAGCCTTTTACTGGTCTACAACCACAGCAATTAAAAAAATCAGGCAAAGTGTTCATGAAATGGTTGAGTTTTCTGTCCTTGAAGAAGTCAGGAAGAAGGTCAGCAAAACCTCCACCCTTGACTCTTAGACTTCCAGAGGGCTGACTCTGGCCTCTTTGGGATGCTGGCTGGAAGAATTCTACTTTTTTAGGTGCTGGATTCATTTCAGAAAACAGAAACAAAGCTGATGAAGAGTCTGGAGAATAAGTGAGAATAAGTCTGATGAGGAAAGGCTGAGGGAACTGGGGTTGTTTAGTTTGGAGAAGGGAAGTCTCAGAGAGGATCTTATAGCTTTCCACAACCGCCTGAAAGGAGGTTATAGTGAGGGGTGGGTCAGTCTATTCTCCTAAGTAACAAGTAACAGGGCAAGAGGAAACAGCCTCAAGCTGTGCCAGGAGAGGTTGGATATTAGGAAAAATTTCTTTACAGAGAGGGTAATCGGGTATTGGAACAGGCCATCAGGAAAGTGGTGGAATCACTGTCCCTGGAAGTGTTCAGAAATGGTGTGGAGGAGGCCCTTAGTGGCATGGTTTAGCGGTGGTCTTGGCAGACCTGTGTGCATATGTGAACTTGGTGATCTCAAAGGTCTTTTCCAACCTAGCTGATTCTATGTTTCTATGAAAACCAAAAAAACCCACCAAGCTATTTAAGAAATCCTTAACCTAAAATATCACAATGCATTTTAAGCATGAAATGAAAAATGTTAAAAATCCTGTCATTTTCTAATAGATAAGCAATCACCAATAGTGGTCAGGAGGAACTCAGTTTTATTTCTTCTTTGTAAAATTTAATAGTCTGAAAGAAAAACAGCTCTATCCCAGATGAAGCCATGGATGACAATAAAATCCATTTCAACTGATGTTTCCTCCAGTTAGGGTTCACAGTTTAATGAATTTCCCTGGTACCATGTTGCAAAATAATTTTAATAAAGCAAGCCAAGATAACTCTGAAGCTATTTTCACTCTCCCCCTCCTTTTTTCTAGTCTTTTTCTTAATTTTACACAAAAGGTTTGCAACATTTCAAATCTATAGTAACAATGTAATAGTGTAAAAGTTTTATAGGGGTTTATACAGAGTGACTGATGTTCTGATACTCAGAATAGAAATATTTTTTTTTTAACTCTGATACAATTTTATGGATCTTAATTATTTTTCACTTGAACTTTATGGTAACAACATAAATCTGAACTGAAAAATCTCAAATATAAGGTAAGAAAAAGTGAGGTATCAAAGGGCTTTAAAAGAATGTTTTTTAAGCACTAGTATGGTTCGGAAAGATACTGCTGTATCTTTTGCTGTAGGCAGCAAAGAATGGATTTTCTTTAAATAATAGTATACCAACTACCATACTGCCTTCTATTCTTCAAAATCGAAGTCACCTAAGAGTGTTTTGGCTAATATGACTGTGAATAGCAGAACTACTTATCTGAGTTCAGTTCCATTAAGTAGATCTTTAGTCAGAATGAATACTGTTTAATAATATAAAAATATCAAAACATGCTTCATATACTCAATATAATTTTATTCTTATAATTCAATTTTATCTGGGGAATCAATAAAATCTGAGACATCTTTGTTGAAAAATCTTATTTTTTTCCAGGAGACATGAAATATAATTAATAGATATTTAAAAAATTATACATTAATAGAAAAATTATTTGTTTTGAGAAAACATTAAATTCAAAATGTTAAGGAAAACAATAGATATGGTTAATGCAGCATGTTTTAGGACTATTAGCATCAGACTGTCAAATTGCCTAATGAATCTTACAGACACCACATTGTTTCTAGCAAACTTCTGCAATTTTCTAAATTATGAGAATTATTTTATGGATGTTGTAAAGATACCAGCTTGCATAGAATCCACTATTTGCAATGCTTATTCTAGTACAGAGCCCGTGAAAAAATCAAGTCTGAAGTTGATATGCATTTATGTGCCATCAGATAGGTCCACAACAGTGGCAGGCCCTCATTTTTGAGGTCAAATAATTCCCATTAGTACCAGATGAATAAACATGCCATGAGCTATCAGTTTTGCTAAAGAACAGAGACTGCCCCACACCCTCTAATTTCTCTAGGTCTGATGAGAGTAATAAAAACTTTATGAGCGTCAAAGTGAGCAAGGTCTACTACAATGACACAAATTGCCATTTTTAATACTCGACATGTAATTTATCATCTGTATCTTACTGAGGGTTTGTATAGGGTATCCTATCACATGTAGCTTATGCTGAACACAAGCAATCATTTCATCACTGTTCTCTTGAAGCACTCTTCCTGTGTGTATTTCAAGTGCCTCAGAAATAAAAGGATAACAATTTTATAACGGTCCATTACAGCTTTCCTTCTATACACACTAATAAGGTCTTACAACTCCCTTTGTGAAGATGGTGTTCTGTCAGGTCTGAGTGGCTTAAAAAAGGCTGGGGGGAAGGCTGGTAAGAAAGGTGGGATAATGATGTTCATTAAATTGAACCACCTATCTAAAAAAACCCTCAAAATGCCAACAAAGCAGGGGAATGATGGGTAGTAGCAGGTATTCATGTTCACTTAAATGGGATTTCCTTTTTCTTGGATTCCAGCTCTGGTATTTACTGAAGAGACAGCTTTTTCTTTTTTTTTTTTTTTTTTTTTTTTAATCTAGTTGCTTTATTAACATGGCATGGTTGGCCCTGCGACTCTGTCAGAAACAATATTTGCATCAAAAGGGGAAAGGGTGTCCTTGCTGCAAGGAATTCTAATTTAAGCAGAAATGACTCATCAACTACTGGGGTATCCCAAAAGCTACAATTTGTCAGGCTTTCAGGAGAAAAGGGAGGAAAAAAAGGAAAAGACCTCACATCTTTATTTGTAACTACAGCATAAGAGGCAGAGGGTAAGATGCTGATCGTACCTTAAACTCCACTCTGAAAGGCCATCTTCTGTGCAAACCATGTTTTGATAATGGCTATATGGTATTTGGTATCTTAAAAATCTCCTCCAAGTTATTGTCTCTTTTACTAGGTAAACTGTGAATTTGTTCAGTGGTAAGCAAGAACTCTGTCAATTCAGTGTGCACAAATGATTTGTCTAAAGGGACAGAAAGTATTTGCAGATGAGTTGTCAGATGCTTTGGGATAGAACAAAAACTGCAGAGATTAATTTGAAAAGAGGAAAAGGGTGAAAACTAAAGAAAGGTTCTAACCTGTATATCAGTTATATACTCGTGTGGTTTTTAAAATAATTTAGAAGTAATTTAAGAATACGATCTCACAGCAATACTGGAAACACATCAACCAACATAGCATGAGTTTGTAAAAACAGAGAAGTGAACTGAGCAAGCCATAAATGTGACCTATACAGTTTCATTACACAAACTGACCTCCAAATTAATGTTTACAGTAGGTGGTGAAAATAAACACAGGACAGATTTCCTGAGAAATCTTGAGAAATCTCACTTGTTTCCAGTGAGAGCTACCGGAATTTAAGCCACAATTAAATGCTAGTACAAATTTTAATCCATATTCCTTAAATTGAGATCCAAGTCACTAACAAAAGAATGTGTATGTAAGTATAACAGTGTCAATGAAAATTTATTTTTAGGTATATATATATATATGCATAAATATATATTTTATATATTATTACATAATGGTGTCAAAATTTTATTCTTGCTGTATAGACAATAACAATTAGTAAATTGTAACATAAATCACCATGTAACAATTTACTCCTCAGATGCAGCGTGACAAGTAGTACAGAAGTATCAAACACATTTCAAAAATAATATTATAAGGCTAGCAAACAGGAATGTGAAACTGAGAAGATCTATTGTAATAATTTTTTCATCTCATGGAGAGACCATAAAATTGTTCCATGAAGTGCATTTGTAAGTCTACTTCAAGTGTCCAAGGGAGGGATATCTTATATTCTATTTATGGAAGACAAGGAAAAAACTAGCAGTAGCCTCAGTCCCTGCCTTCAATCAGAAAAGAAGTGAATAGACATGGATAGAAATTTAAAAGACATTAATTCTGGGGTTTTGAGATAATAGAGATCCTTTTACCACTCTGATTTATCTGGCTTCACAGACTTATGAATTCACGCAGAAACATAAATTGAATATGATATAAAAACTAATGCAAGATTTATGCAAGCAGGGCAGCAGAGGATAAAGTACAGCATTTAAAACATATTTTAGATGCATATATTTTCTAGGTATGCCTAATTATGCCTGACATCTGCTCTGTACCTTCAGGTGAAAGACTTTACTCTTGCACAAATCAAACTTTGAGATCCTGCCCTAACAAAAACTAATGGAATTTAGAGCAGATAGGGACAATCTTCTCAAAACAGAGCAAGAAAGCAATAAAGACTGCCAGGTACCAACTACAAGGCAGCTATCAACTTGCAATCCTTTTTCAACCCATGGCTTTTGATTTCTCAGTATACAAAAGCAGAAATAAATCACTGGGAAAGAAAAATGCAGTTTGGCACATAGGAGTGTTGAATGTCAGCTAGTGGTATTCAAATGCCCTCTATCAACAGGCACTTGTTTGGAGAAAAACAGCCAGGTGGGGCAACAATCTGCTATAGTCTCTGTCAAGCGACTGTCTTACCACCAGCACTTGAGGGATCAGGTATCCCACATAAAGCATAACAGCATCCAAAACCAAACCACCAGAGTCAAAAGAATTTGATTCAAAAGCAGATTATAACACAGACGTGCAAAGCTATGCTTTTAAATCCATTTCTTACAAACAGCCCCACAACCACCGATATAAGCTTTCTTGCCATGAATACCACTTGTCATGAGATGACAGAACTGACTTAGGACACAGTAAGGGAAAAATGAATTTTGTTCATTTGCTCATACTTGTTGGATTTGTTATTCATTTTCAGACAATCTATAAAATGCTAACATCTAACATCAAATCCTCAGAAGCACTCCTGTGTGCCTACCTGTGGCCTCTTGATTTGTTAAAAAAAAAAATACAAAAATCTCAATCAAGCAAAACACAGACTAACAAACAAACAAACACCACTACCAGCCCCCCCCCCCAAAAAAAATAAAAAATACAAAAATCCCTCACTGATCAGCTACACTAAAAAGACCAAAATCTAATCTGAGTAATTGTGACCTTGAACTGCAGGGCAGCATTCTGTAAAAGGAGTCTGCCTTGGGCCAGAAAGGGTCACAGATCTTTCTTGTGCTTGGATCCACGTCGGTCTTTTAAGAATCTCTGAGCTTGTCATTGTAAATAATGGTGCTATGTCTCCCCTCCTTACATAACAAGGTGGGGGGGTTTCCTTCCCCAGGCTAAACAAATCCTTTTCTAACAACCACTCTTCATTACTTTATGTGTTACAAGGAAGTTTTTATCATTCCTGCTCTTCTTCAGACCCTCTCATTACTCTGTCTACATATTTCTGACAAAACAATGTAGAAAAAGCAGTGTGCTTTGAGGCCTTACCAAGGCTTATGTTATTCTACTGGTATTAGCTGAGAAATTTCACCCCTTTGGAATTTTTATTTTCTTTTCCACAAAAAATATGAAGCCAGGTTTTAGTGTAAAATCTGTCTCCTTTGAAAAACCTTGTTATATAAATATAGCTAACAGGCTTTTCAAATTAGACAATGCTATTCAAGCTGAATTTCCTCCATACATCCTTTAAAGAGAGAAACTAGAGAGCAGTATGTTGTGCTCTCTGCAAACATGCCAGTAATTCAGATTTGTGTCCATATCAAAAGCAAATTTCTGACTATTCAGTAGACACTGGGGAAGGGAAAACTAATGGAAAAAAAAATACAGGAAATTTAGCCATCTAGCCCCTAAAAGAAATAATAACTAAATCTCAGATTCTTGAAAAACAATACTGTTATTTGTCCAGCTAATATTCTAATAGATACTGAAAAATTAAACCATGCAAGAACTGGCTCATGAAAAATGAGGACTCAGCTTCTTGAAGATCAAACTCTTAAGCCTGCTATGTTCAGTATAAACACTATTAATTCAAGTGACAGATATTTACATAAAGGCCTATCTGGCAATATTTTAATAAAAATAAAGTCAATAAATATCACCATGTGTAAAAAGTTTTGTTGTTTAAAATTACTGATTTATTATTGGAAAAGCAAAATTACACAAGCTTGAACTTCAGTTATTCCTTAGCATAAAACTGGCTGCAGCTGGAAAGCAGCTTTGCAGAAAAGGACCTGAGGGTCCTGATATACAAGTTCACTATAAGCCTTTGTAGTAATGAAGGTCAGCAGCATCTCAGGCTGCATAAGGAAATGTGTCTCCAGCATGAAGACATAGTTATACAGGATTGAGACCAGTAAAGGGCCACAAGGATGATCCATGGTACTGGAACACTGTCATATGCGGAAGGCTGAAAAAAATGGGAATGTTTTGCCTGAAAAACAGAAGGCTCAGGATCTTATCAAGGTGCATACATACCTGTATACATACATACAGACTCCTTTAAGAGTAAAGAAAATAGCCAGACTCCTCTCAGTGATAACCAATGACAGGACAAGAAGAAATTACATCAGCTGAAATACATGGAATTCCAACTAAACATAATTAACCCCACCCCACCAAACATTTTACTGGGAGGATGATCAAACACAAGAGCAGGTTGCCCAGACTGTGGACTGTTCTTCATGATATTCAAAACCCTACTGAACACAATCCTGGCAACCTGGTCTAGGTAACCCTGCTGGAAGCAGGAGGACTGTACTAAAAAATATCTCTTGAGGTCCCTTCCAATCTCAGTAATTCAGAGATTCTGCATCAAGACTGCTGAAATAAAGTTACATGTTGAAATATAAGCTGACTAGTACAATACTGAGAAAAAACACAAACAGAAGATAATGGCTTGCTTCCAGAACTGAAGGTAGAAACCAGATGTGATTTATGCCACAAATTAATTCATTAATTTTTCATCTTTTAGATGTTTCCCAGAAATTCTGACCTTACTAAAATCTTTTACAAGGTCTAACACTTAGGAAAATTCATCCCATTACAATTTCTCACTTCATCAAGGTTATGTATCATGCTTGATAAGAATTTTTGCATGATACCAAGGATCAAAAAAAAGTAACCAAAAATTTCCCCAGAGCTTGAGTTGCCAATTATTATAGAAGAAAACTTTTCTTTTTGCTATTTTATCTGAAACTCATTCATAGTATTTCTCATGCAATTAATTTGCAACAATTAATTTTGACCATTAAGCAAACACAGTTTACTGGCATTGATTAATAGAAACTTCATTGCATTGTTTTGTCTGAAGAAAACAGGATATTTCCGTGTTGCCTACTTAGTGATTATGTACAACTAATGAAAACAATTATAATCCAATGTTGCTTCATCAGTACCATAAATACAGAGGAATTATCCTTATTTATGATTATAATCTAGCTGAACAATACTAGAAAGTTTTATTAAGGAGTTTTACAATCTTCCTTAATGACTTAGTAAATTGGAGGAGGTATTCAGGTAGTGTTTTACAAATTTTATCCGCGTATAATTTGTGAACTTGAGCTCTGAGCATGTCAGATCAAAAATGGAAACGCTGAGTTAAGAGATGAATAGCACATAAAACATGCATATAGTTTATACAAGTATGCCCCACTATATCCAACTTTTTAAATAATTCAAGATAGATAACACTTAAACGATAGCTTGCTGTATCTTAAGGGACAGATGTCGACCAAAACACATAGAAAACATGCAATTATAACTAATCACTTTGTCCTAGACAGCTAAGTGCATACTAACACATGGAGGATAATAATCCAATTCCCTCACCTACTCCCTTGCAGCTTGTGTTTTTTTGCAATCCTGTTGTTCCTGGATTTCAGTGATAATTAATGCCATCTGTACCTAACAAAGGCCCTCTACCTTACTGCTATTCAATTGCCTGGAGAGGCCATACATTGTACTGCTTCAACTGCAGCATGCTATGAAAGCAATGAATCTTAGCTATGGACATTTTCCTACGAAACTTTGCAGAGCAATGAAGAAAATTAAAGTTCATTGCCACAAAACAGACAGCCTTCTGCAAATTGTTCTTCAATTAAATAAACAATTGTGTGCACTCGGTTATCTATTACAAACACAGTGAAGATAAACTTAACCCTTACTCGTGACTGAAAAATCTTACTTAATGCTGTATCAGTTTAAAGGGTGCTGACACAAAAACCACACATTTTGTCATTGCTGAGAATCAGGAGTAGGAACAACTTAAGTTATATTTCTGTTATAATAGTAAACCCCAAGTAATTTGAAAAAACTACTCAAGGCATTTGTTCGCATATTTGACCTGAATTTTCTTTATATTAATGGCACCTATCACTCTGTTTGACTACCGAGCAGTTTTTTGGAATTAACTCTATTTTTCCCTCTTTTTATTTAGGAGAGGTGGAGAGAACAAATCCAACTAGATTTACTTCAGCCTGGGACAAGGTTTATCAGCTCACAGAAACTGAGAGAAAATTAAAATGAACAAAAATAAAAAATAAAATCAAAACTGACAAGCAGTCTGGCTCTGCAGAGTGCCATGGCAGATTTGAATACTCTGTATGAGACTGCTTGTATTATTTCCTTAGAATTCTCATTATGGAGGGAATGATACTTTTTTAATCTACTTGCCAAGATAGAGACTATTGTAATTTCAGCAATGGTAAATATCATCTAACAACATATCCTTGAACCAGATCCCAGAATTTAAAGTCAGCTCCTTCATCTCTATTCATGCATCATAAAAAGAAGTATACATATTAACTCAAATGTTTACTTAAAGTATGAAGGAATGCTCCTGTGGGCACTTAGTGTGGGTTAATGAATGTAGTAATACAAAGAAGAGTTTTATAAACCTAATTATAATACTTTTACATGAGTAAATTTCACTATAGTTAGGAAGAGTTGACACAAAGCTTAGTGCTATTTAAGTCCTACTTACTTAATTCCTCAAATATGAAGACTGAAATGCTACGTACAATCTGTACACACTTAAAATACTGGTAAATGCAATACTTAGAACATAGGAGCCTGAACTGCAAAATGATATAGTATAGCTCTAAAACTGTTTGCTGGAGCTGAAACTCATATTGGCTTAAAACTGCACAACATAGAAATGTAAAATAAAAATAGATTCACAATACTTAAAAAAAACCCTACCCCCCCCCCCAAAGAAAAACCCCAAAACCCTACAACCAAAAAAACTCCCTACAACCTTAAGCTAATAATAAAATTTGCTAGAATATTGGAGGAGGGGGGTAGGGAGGAGGATTAAACCACTGAAGTATCTCTAAGAACTGTATTTCTGATCATCTTAGACAGATTTTAATTTTTTTATACATCAGGCCAATGGGATTCACTCAAAATTCAGATGTAGCAGCATTGAATTGTTTGATTTACAACTGAAATTTCAATTGCTTTTTCCCTTAAGGGCTGTGAAACTGAGAAAGACTCATCAAAATGTTCTGCAGATAAGTTCAGGTGATGTGGAAAAGCTGGCTGATTTGTAATGAAAATATGACACTGGTATCTAAAAATACTTGATTTCTGGTGTTTACACAGACTTACTGAAGTACTCAGTTAAACATCCTATCTCAGACCTATCTGTAAAAGGGCTAACATAGCCTAAATATATGAGAAATATGTGAACTCTCTTGGGCAGCAACAGTCTGGATCTGCAATAAGATTCAAATAAATAATCCTAATCAGTTTTGTAATATTTCTATAGATCATTTTGCTGCACTAAATCAAATATCTTTCACAAGATAAAGCAGCAGCAGTATCAAACAAGCAGTAAAGCCAAATATTCCAGGACAGCTTCCTAACGACACTTCCTCTCCTTGTGCTGTCACACAGCAAATTCCTCAGAGTATTTGTTTCCAATGCATCCTTCCTCATATATTCCCATACAGTGGCAAAACCCAGTAGTGAATTCTCCAGAAGAAGAAACAAGACTTTTCATTTTACCTTGTTTTGTTAAGCCATTTCTTGTATAGGATCTCTGAAATCTGTTTCCAGCTAATACTACTAACTAAATGAGTAGAATCAAAGAAATCACTTAGGTTCAAAAAGACATTTCAGATGAAGTCCAACCATAAAAGTAGGTAGCAAAGACTTCTTTCACTCCAAAAGACAACACCAAAAAAGCTGAATGGAAAGGCATCACATGAAGCACATGAAGCTCAAGAAAACTCTATTCCAGGAAGGAATGACAATCCTTTCTAAAAGTCATCCACATACAGAATGGAACACAAGAATACAATTAATGAGACATGAAGCGAGAGTGCATTTCTATGCAGTCAAATATGTGTGCGGATACTTTATATATATTTAACAAAAGCAAGACAAAAGAATGAGTAATGATGCACTAGTTGTAATAGCAGAAGTTAAGCTGCAGACATGACAAAGGAGCTTATTAAAGATGTTTTCTGCTTTTTTATAAAATTATTTGATTAATTTTTGATATCAACTTTGTGGTTTGCTGTCAAAGAACACTACCTCAATAAACTATATTCTAGAACAGAACTGTAAATACAATTAATCTGATTAAGTAAAACTGCATTTTAAAATGCATTATCCTACATTCTTCAGGGATTAATTAATAATGCAATCCCAAATGGGCCAAGCACTCACACTAACACAGAGTAGAGAATGATCAGTGTCAATCAAACCTTAGTTTGTGGTGGCTAAAAGTAAATCTTTGTGCTCTTTCCTACCACAGTATTAATGAGAGGGGTATGGAGATGAGGATACATAGGGTATATTTTGATAGTTTTAGAAACTTGGAAAGCTTTAAGGAAAGTCTAGAATAGACATATTTGAAAAGCACAAAGCTCATTTTAAACAGCTGGTTTAGAAATCAAGCTAAGAATCAAAATAAGGGCATTTTCTTTATGGTATACTCAAGAAAAAACTTGGTAGTTTTACATTTGGTCATGTTCCCTGGATATCAGATCTAGACAAACAGAATTTATAAAATCATGATGCAGAAGGAGCAAGTATGTCTGAAATCTTCTCAGATATACAAAGATAAAAGAACATAAAAAGTAGAGTTCTCTGTATGTTTAACTTTTTTCTTTTCCACATATAAAAAGAAATAAAACTGTCAGATTAAGAAGGCAACAGTTGAGAACAAGTTCAAGGCTCAGCATGAACCTATATGTCTACGTGCATAGTTGTATAAATCTTCCTGTTCACAGAGCCACTTTTATTCTTAGATCCAGCTGTTTTACAGTCATTGCCAGATGGCACATTTTTGTACAATTCTAATCAAGTATAATACGTGACACAGTAAACTGGAAAAAAATAGCTATTCAGAAATAACTACACGGGTGCCTCTGTAAATGCAACTCCAGAAAACCAATATGAAAACCACATGTGAGTAGAACATATAAAACAAGTTCTGAGAGTTTTCGTGTTTTCACCTTGCCACTCAAGGGGTCTATTATTTCTACACTGATGTCAGTTCTTATTGAAGGGACTAAAGTAACTGCAAACTTCAAGACACAGGGCAGTAGTAACTGGTCATCAGAAATCAATTTCTATGACAAAGAAAAATAAATAAATAATATAAATAAATAAATAAATAGAGCTGTGCCTGAAATGCACAGGTTATGTCTATGGTTGCATATTAGATTGTATCATACCCCAGAAGATAAAACAGAACCAGAGTAGAAAAGGATATTCACATCACAAACAATTTCCTTGATACTGCCATTACAAGAAGTAGAAAAGCGGAGCCCTGAGTTACCAGCTGAGCAGGAAACTGAGTTCTCTCCTAGTGCTTTTACTGACCATGCCTAAAGATGGTCATGGCAAGCAAATGATACTCTCTGCTCAAGTCACTAATTCAGTACAATACACAGAGCTCAGGATGACAGATGAAAAGATGTTGGCCATCCAGAAGCTTTGCCATTGTGCTTTAAGAAGTTTTTAAAAAGATCTCCAGAAAAACACCAAGTTATGTGCTTCAGTGGTGACACACTGAAGAAAAATTTTCTGAAATCACTAACATTCACTGCAATGTTAAGAAGGGAAAATTAATGCCTTCACTTCAAGAGAGTTCAAACAGAACTTGAATTTTCCCACCACTTGGCTCCTCTCAACAAAGAAAATCATGTCTACCTTAGTTAATTGCGCTATGCTTCACACATCTAGGCTACAGTGGTACGGCTTAAAACTCACATGATACACAGCTGACAACCATGTATTCAATAACACCTTTTGCTGCTGCTACTACTTACCTAAATGTCAGTATGTGCAGATGTCAACAGCGAAATGACTGATTTTCTGACTCATACAGAGACTGGTTTAGGACATAACCACTACCATTACAGACAGCCAGGCTGGCTCAATGCAACACACTATATTAACCATTGCGCTAATGGCACACCTAAACCTAGTCTGGGGAAATGCAGCAAATGTGTAGCTTTAAAATGCTATCAGTATGTCAGAATATCATCCTCCCAAAATAACTGGATTCAACAGAACAACATTCTATTGAAACCCTTTTCTTAAGAGTCTTCTGTGTTAGGCTACCCATTTGCCTGTTACACCACACTAACACTCTCCAGCCTGATATGAAAACAAGTGTGAAGTATGAATGATAACAAAGAGAAGATACTCATAGTTACACCAGTTTGCATCAAACCATCACATATCTCAAAAGGTAAGGAAGAAAGTTTCTATTGCCTGGCCAAAATTATTATACTGTATGATAAAGTTGGTGCAAATCTAAAAAAAAAAAAAAAAAAAATTAGTGAGATGCTTTGCAGATTTTTACTGACTTACCTTATCTGGGAGAAATCTATCAAACCCAGGAGTTGGAAGTCTGAACAGATATGTGATACAATGCTCATAGTGTCTAATTACATTCAGAGTTTTTCAGAAGTGTTCTTGTCAGTGTCCTAAGACACTTTTTTCTCTGGCAAATATTCTTTCTCTGTATTACTTATCCTAGTCTTGAATTTTAAAGATTCCACATATGCACAATGAACATAAAACCAATAATTTTGTCACAGTAGCTATATTTTCAACAAACAAAAGTAGTGTTTCTCTCCATTCTATAGATCCAACAACTATGTTCAATCCATTTTATAGATTTTTCCCATTCTTGAGTTATTTGGTAGACCATGCATTGTTATAAAATTCTTCGCACTCAGGTGATAACACCAAGCACTGATTTGATGTAGATGAATGGAGCAATTTAAAGATGTGTAATTGCTGCAGGAAAGGAGGGAAAGGAAAATGTACTAGAATACTCACTTTGATGAATCTATGAAGTATATTACAAGAGCACCAATACTAAGAGCGAAGACTAAGACAACCTACAAAAGAAAAAGAGAGTCATTATTTAATAGTGTTAAAATGAAACACTTATTCTTTTACACTGTAAAAAAATATATAATAGACTTTTTTTTTATTTCAGCTGTCATTTTCCTCAGAAAGCTACTCCTACTTGAATTTCAAATGCTCTATACTATCATAAAATGCTGTCTTGCATTGAAAAAGAGACACAAACAAGTTTAATCCTGAACCAGGGAAAGACAGTATACATTAAGGTCCTAGATCCTGAACTCTTCTATACTATATTATTTCATTTCAAACTGCAAGCAGTCTTACTACGTGGCATTCAAATCACACTACAGCTTTGTCAGACCTATCCTTCAGGACTGCAGTAAGTTCCTCCTCACTGGTACATAAACCAAGAGAGATGATGGATTAGACTGAATTACCATTTATATACATGACTGTGAAATCCACAGGTGTAAGGCTCTGTAAAAATTACATATTTACTCTGCACTCCTGTCCACTGAGACTATAGTTAAATTTCAAACACGTTAAAACAATGGCTTGATGCAGCATGTCCTGATACAATGAATACATGCCTTGGGCACCTTGTAGTCCCAGCATTTCCACCTACTGAATCCAGTTTTCAAACCAAATAATTTTGTTAGGGCTGGCATCCAACCCTCATTAGCAAGACAGAACTTGCTTTTCTGGCTAGTGCAGCAGAAGCTGGGCTAATGACATCTCCGTCTGTCTCTAATTTATTTTTTCTGAACATAAAGCCAAAACAATCATCTCTTCTACTTGCTCTCAAAGATTTTCCAACACAGTGGGAAGATTTAGTTTCACATCCTATCCAAAGGAGGTCTGCATCTACACAGGACAGCATAACTGAAATTTCTGCAACCAAATTTTGGCTTGAGGAATCATGAAGTACACAACAGTTTCTGTATCCATTGTAACTCAGATTTCTGATATCCTTACTCAAGATTTCTCTCTCTTGAATAATGCCATCCACTGGGTAATTTGTAATCTGAAAACATGAACCCAATAAGCTATTTTTGTGTCTTAGAATGCAATTGTGCTGGAAGAAATCAGAAGAGATTCCTGTCTGCTGTATTGAGGATGGGAAACAGATGGAAAATTGTCTTCTGCAACTCATCTCATCTGCTGGTCCACAGAATCAAAACAAAATGTCCCTTAGTCTTTTGGAAGGCACATCTCAAGTACCTGCTTATAAGTAATGACCCTTAAAATAAACCCAGAGAACCGATCACTTAAGACTGGTTTAACCAGGGTACTAAGGGGACAAGCAGCTCCTCAAACTGCCAGTTAAAACATAAAATTAGATGTTATCGAAACAACAGCATGTGTGAAATAAACTTGTAGTACCATTCCAGTTCTGAAATGAGCAGATTTATTAATCTGTATGAACACCATAACCAATGCATACTACCACCACTACTGCTACTTTTCTTGACACTCTCAACTGTTCAAGCAACAGATAAGCAGTAAAATAAAAAAAAAAAAATTATTATTCTTCTTCAATACAGGCTTTAAAGCTTTTTCTGAAGCTTCTGTATTACGAAGGAGCCTGACAGTTATAGTTCAAGGGAATGCACAATGTGTTAATTCTAAGTAGACTTCCTGAAAAAATAATGTAGAAGTTTCTCTACTCTCAGCTACCACTCAATGATGTAATGGCAGTATCTGAAGCAAAGTATAATTGTAATTATATAACCAAATTCTGAAGCTCTCCAGGGCCAAAGTCAAACATGCACAGGTTTTCCAATAAAAGAAACTAATTTATTTTTAACATTATTTTTAACGTTAAAAAAAAATTGTATTCAACTGAAAGTTCTAATTAATTTTTCATTCCTTTTAAATCTTGCTGACCATAAGTTTTTGCTTCGTGAAATGTCTGAGAAAGAGTATTTTGCCTGAGTACACGCATCCATTGTCTTATCTGATCTATTATCATCCAAATAAGTGAGATCTGTCAGTCAGACTCTCAGGACTGAAGCGTGAAATTCTTCAAATAACAGTTTTACTACCAAAAGTCTAAAATAATGCTAACATCTAGAGTTTGAATCTTCTTTCACTAAACTACATTATTGATCAGATGTGTACAGGTGGTGCAAGGTGAAAGCTATTAAATCCATATCAACCATTAGAAGACTCACCATCTCACAACAAACTCATGTGGTAAACTAGAACTTGTGAATTATCACTTGGCATTATACTCAAATTGTGATCAGTAGTCATCCCGAGGCCTGTTTTTCTCTGAATTAAGTTACTAGGAATTAAACTGATTGTGCAGAGCCTGTCCCATACATTGAAGTATTCCAAGCCACAACCAACCACAGTTGGAATCTGAATCAAATCCACTCTGCTGCCTAGCTCTAGATGTATATATTATCAATACATTTCAAATGTAGTCTTCATATATAAATAAAATAAAATAAAATAAAATAAAATAAAATAAAATAAAATAAAATAAAATAAAATAAGATAAAATAAAATAAAATAAAAAGTTAGACAAGGTGCTGTAGGCTCTGGGAATACAGAGCTTCTATTTTTGGTAAAAATTCTGATTTGACCCAAACCAATTTTAAATACAGCTATCTAATCTTACACATTTTAAAGTCAAATATTAATGGTTCTTTTTTTACCCTACATTTTGTGGAATCATTTATATACTGAACTGAAGAATGCCAAAATGAGTATTTAATGCTGGAAATGAAATTTGAGAAACTAAACTTGTAATCTGTCTGGGACTCTATGACACTCTCACTCTTCAAATTTTGTGAAGTACACAAGTAAATCTAGACTTTATTTTCCATTTCACATGACAAGGCTAATGTTACAGCATCTAGGAGTCTCCTAGAACAAAGCCAGCATAACTGTAAATCAGCCTTGCATTTTAATTATATCCAATCCCTTAATCATCACTATGCTCATGCTGCTTAAATAATGTTACATAGACTTTGGATAAGCCCTTCCAAGACACTTAAGGAATTATAATGTCCTATGACAATTCATATAACTACCACTAAAATGCAAATATCTAAATTTTGCAAGAAGCTCCAAATTCCCATGCTACACCAAAGAGCGAGACAGGTATGCAAAACTACACCATATAATATACACCATAATAAATATCTGATTTTAAATCAAGGCTTTATTTCCTCTTCTATTGCCCCAAAACACATATCTAACATCACAAGTCAAAACATCTCCAAAAATCATAGAAAGGGTACCAGAAATAATAGAATCCTAAACTCAATTTTTATCCTGCTTGCAGAGAAATGTATTTTTCCTTTTCTAAGGGACAGAGGTATTGAGCTGAACCTCAATACATCAAGTGTGTGGAAAAAGCAAGGCCTGAACCAATCAGGTTAGAGTAAAATTTAAAAAATGAAAGCTAACACCCTTCCATGTGATATAAACACATTTGATAGAGTCTCAGATTCAAGTTATTTGCTGTATTACCATCTAAAAAAGCTGAATACATCCTGGTTATTCAGACCCAAGGGAAGGATTGATTATTCTAGATTGAGATTAAAGTCCTTGCTAGATTGTCATGGGAGTTAACATCTATTTTGTGGAATTGGCTGTGCTTGAAGAGACATGGACAAAGTCACAGCAACTAGAATCTAAGAGATGAAAAAAAAATGTATGGATATGAATTGCTGCCTTTTTTGTTAATCAGGCCATGGAGAGAAGCTTGCTTGCTCTGTTTATAATTCCAACTTATTTGGCACAACATTGCAATTGCTACACATCTATTATCATTTGTCTTCTTCTGGAAGGAAAGAATCTTTTAATTCGTAATAACTTACTGTTTGTTTAAGATTGAGAAATGTGAAGTCATTCTAACAGCTACGCTGACTAAGCACTTAGTATCAAGTTTAAAATAAACACCAATCTAATTAAAGGACAGAGGGGGAAAGCATGGAATAGTTGCTGAATATTCTTAAATCTTTCCAAAAATACCAAAAACCCCACCAAACAAACTAACAAACAAAAAAAAAACAAACCCAAAACAAAACAACAACAAAAAAACCCACCATAAAAATAAAACATACCCAGCCACATATTTCAACAAAAGTGTAGAGTGCTTTTTTGAGTTAGGAGTCAGAGAAACTGCATATAAAATCTACTTAAAGAAAACTGTAAAAATGTTTTGCTCTCCACTGTTGGCAGGATGCTCCAGATGAGCTTTGACTGCTCTGTTGCAGTCAAACTGCAGTAAAACTTTATGCATCCATATTAAGGACAGAAAAGAAAGGAGGGGCAAAGGAAGAAGAAGAAGAAAAAAATAAAAGCAAACTGCAGGGAAAGCACAAGCATTGAGAAAATACTCTTAAAAATAAGCCACCCTAACCGAAAGCGGATGAGACCACCTCCCGGGATCGAGCCTATATAGTCAAACGCTGCCCGTGACAGACCAAGAGGTGGTGCTATTTCCCTTAGCACAGCACCGAGGTGCTGTCCTGCTGGGGATTAGAATGCCCGGTGTGGGATAAGGCTGTTCCCCCGTCACAGAGGGGAGCTACAGTTAATACACCCTTAACGAGTAATGCGACGACTCTAGAGCAGGAACTTCAACCTCTGGTTATTCTGTAACGTCTGAACGAAAGAGAACTCGCTTTAGTTTCAAAGGCAAATTCTTGAAAAACTGAACTGTCTAAACATCATTAATACAAGTAGCACAGATCTCAACAGGTAAAGCCAGAAATAAAAAAATGTGTCTATTGTTATTTTTCTCTTAACATTAATTATTAAAATAAGAAGTACACAATGAAAAGAAAAATCTTCCAGGAATTCCATAACCCTTAACACTTCACAGCACCAGGGAATCCTTACTCTGTTATCTGATGACAATCTGTTATGTACCACTCTTCAGAAATATGTGACTGAAACTCTAATTATTCTCAGTTTAAATTTTTTAGCCCTAGGACTATTGTACTTAGACTGTATTAAGTTGTTCATTATTAATATTTTCAGAATTCAATTTTAATTTCTACATCCATACAGCAAATTTTGTTAATGACCTACTCAGGTTTTTCATGTGATGCTTTAAAATAAAGCTTTATTAACTTTTATATTTCAGATTACTTAAGAAGAATACAAATTATTTCTTATGACATAAAGCTGCATCCTCCAGGATCCACTTACTTCAAAACACTAAACTCTGCATTTGCATAAAGAACATTAAAGTTTGCATTAAAGTTTGGACTAAAGTTTGCATTAGTTTGCATTAGTAAGATGTCAAAAGCCTGAGGTTTCAATTGAATCTGAACAAAAATTTATATAGTTTAAATATTAAAAAAACCTAAAACAAAACAAAACAAAAAAAAAACAAAGAAAAATAAAATCAAAAACCCACAACCTTCTTTAAACCCTAAAAATATAAAACAATTGCATTTCTTTCATAGACAGACATAATTTAGTTGTCTGGACTTCTTAGGAATGAAAACCTGCATTTCTGAGGACACACCAGCTGCAAGTTACATTTCAGAAGTAGGAATTTCTTAATCCTTGCTGGGCAATCTCTGCTAATTTGCAGACTCTAGGATATGCATCAGCATCTGTGCACTTACTTAGGCTTAACAAAAGTAAGACTTGCTGAAGTCTAGACCATAGAAGAGCCAAAATGGCTTACTTAAATTGATGCCTCATTAGCTGATACCCTATATGCAAACAACAAAATTCCAGCATTCCACATAGGCAAAGCCTAATTGGTAAGAAGTTATGCACTACAGCTGATATAAACAACTTAAAAATTTATATCTCTTAGGTTACTATAAATACAAATGTTTACTATAATGCAATATAGATTATTGCACTAAATCCAGAGTTCTACACTGGGATTTTTGGTAGCACTTCATTCAGATATTTTTATTACCATTACCTTTGGACATATTGCAGTGACTTAAAGGAGCTGTAAGACATGAAACTATACAATTCATTAGCTGATCCAACAAAATGGTCATTGTGATTTGTTAAGACAAATATAATGTTATAAATATTTTCATAGCAATCAATAGTAAATTTCTGCTTGGAGACTTCTTTCCCACTGCACCCTGCCTGGTACCAAGGAGTAAAGCAGGAGTGAGGATGTCTAAAATCCACCAGCAGGAGCTGGAACTATACTCTGGATGGAGCTGTACACACACTTTTCTCTGCACTTAAATACATTGTCCTGTCTCCAGTCCTTCTGCCTCTGCTTCTTTACCTGGTTCCTCCCAGGTCAATGAATAAAACGATAAAGGCAAAAGTACAAAAGATCCACCACCTACTCTATGAGGTCATGGATTCCCAGGGGCTCTTAGAAGGTCACTCTAACTCATTCAGGTTTGCAAGATCATAGAATCAGAGAATAGTTAGGGTTGGAAAGTACCTTAGGATCACACAGTTTCAAGCCCTCTGACATGGGCAGGGACACCTCACACTAGACCACATCACCCAATATTCCATCCAGCCTGGCTTTGAATCTTTTCTTAATTAATCCAATCCTCTCTTAGCACCTTTCAGAATAACTGTGTACAATGCCAGCTTCTCTCTGAAGAAACCTATCTAGCCGTGCACCGCTAGTCATGAGTGGCCTTTCAAGAGCAAAACAGGAAATGCAATCAAATGAGGGCTGAAGTGGGTGAACAGGAGAAGATAAAGTGATAAAATAATAAAAAGATAAAAAAAGATTCTGTCTTGTTGCTACCAGAAATAAATAATAAATTAAAATTTCAAACAAGGATTCTAAACTGTGAATTTTTTGTGTTTGTTTACCTTTTATTCACAAATACAGGGAAATAGATTTTGCAGTTAATATTTTCCCTATATAAGAGGCATGCTTGATAGAACATACTGTGAGGAAGTAGCAGTGATGTAAGTATTGGTTCTTATGCAAGTACAGGCAAAGAACAAATTCTGCGGTCAGTACCTGCCATTAACAACAGGATACATACTAACAGGTATGAATCCTAAGGGTTGTGCCTGATGGGTCATAAAAAAAAAAAAAAAAAACAAAAAAAAAAACTATCTCAGTGGCTTATTGATCCTGCCATTTTGCACACAGAAACGCAGGTGGTGCCAGGGTGACTTAAAAAGAAAAAAAAAAGCACAGAAAAAAAACCCCAAACCCCTAAAACCTCCCTCAAAACCACATTTCCACTATTTCTGCCACATTTTGAATGTCAGCTAGGGTTTAACATCCAGTTCTAGAAGGAACTAAGCACCTCCAAGCTAGACAGCGAGTAACCCCATCTTTCAGGGAAATCAAGTGCATACAACTCTGAAAATCCTTTACTAACTTAGGTTTGACCCTGAAGCGATTAAATTACTAAATCCAAACTTTGAAACTTTGATAGCCACATTGAAGAAGTTCTCAGAAGTCCAGACTTGAAAATGCTTGCATGCAAGATATTTCCTTTCAATTACATTTTCTACTTCTTGAATCTCTTTACCTTTGTTACACTGTAAGGAGTTAACTGAAAAGTTAACTGGCTATTAAATTCTATAATAACTAAATTAGGTACCCACATGTGTTAAAAAGAGTACGGAAAACTTTGGCAGCTTTAAGAGACTCTGCTGTATAAATTTTTCCCTTTGGCAAAGCTCATACAGACTTACAATTTACCAAGAAAAGCTAAAGTTTAGCCAAAAAAGGAGGTGCAGGGAAGTGACAAATGACTATTTGATAAACCAATATGCAGTAAAGTCTCAGTGAACTTCTCTAGGAAGATTCATAGCACAGAGGTCATCTTAAAAATGAAAGGTAGCACTAAAATAGGTCAGCATGAGCTCCAGATAATGATCATGAGTAACCAGAAGACTTGGTTGTTGACCCTAGTTCTGCCACTCACATGGTGTGTGACCTAAAGAGTGCTACTTGACCTCTCTGGGCTTCCAGTTCTTCCTCTTGGCTTTCATTCTTCAAGGATACTGCATGTCAACTCATTAGGGCAACAGCTGTCTTTCATTACAGGTGTTTGCAATGGATCTAGCACAGCTGAAACCTCTACTGCTGCCTCAATGATAGCATTAAGCCACATATTCCATTCCCATATATTGAACTTAGGCATCAGAAGAATAATTTGAGTGTTACGTGGAAGGTACTGGTACGATGCGTGGTAAAGGCTTGAATCACTGTGAGCTTACCTAACTACATAACCTCAGTAAGTAATTAGCATAACAGGTCACTGGAGAAGCATATGTGACATCTCTGAATAAAATCACAGTGAGCTAAACTAGCAAATTCAGCCCCTCTGCCACCACCTGCATTTTATTCTGTCTCCAGTAAGAGATTAAACTCCCTTACATACGCTTTAAAGGACTACGGCTGACTTGGGCAGACTGCTTCAAATTAAGAAGAGTCTTTCTTATTAAAGGGGTACAGTGGGATCAAAATTCAAGAGCCATCAGAGTAGACATCAAACTCAGGAATATGAAAAATCAAAGCAGAATATAAACTAAAGAAAATTAGTATCTTAATGCACTTTTGTTTCCACATATTTCCAATCTCATTTGAGGAAGAATTTTAAAAAAGGAAGTATCTTTGCTATGTTTGTTTCTGCACATGCTTGCAATATATGTTACTATTTCAGCTCTATTTTTCTTTATACAAAGTTGCATTTTTTCCCCCTCAACTTTCCACTGACATGTTGACAATAAAATGAAAATTTCTTTTCAATCAGTAAAAAGACTGAGATTTTTCTAATTAGTGAAAAAATACAAGACAAAAAGTACCATCTGTTAATGGCGCTCTGTAGCTTGAAGTTAATTAGGTTTGCTGGGAGACTGCCTGGAAATATGATCAACTGAAGTGTTTGCAACTTTTCCAATTCAGTATTTAATTTCATTATTAAATAAAAAAAAAAAAAAAACAAACCTGCAGTACTTTCTATCACAATGTGCTCTCTTTCACAGCTTTAGAGCTTGGTCTTCCTGTCATATACAACACAGAAGGAGAGTAGCACTCATAATGCTGGTTGATTAATCACAATCCCACTCCCAGTGATAGGCCTGGTGAAAGCCTTTGCTTATTGTGTCATACCCTGAAATGCAGTATATGATAATTAATTTTTTGTTTCTCTGTTCCCATGTTTCAGTTGTGACAGAAGGCTTTTTATCTCCAGATGAATAATTGTAAATAAATAACTTCAGGTGGAACTATTTGTTATAGTAATACCTCTTCCCACCTCTGGATAAAGAACGTGATAGAGGTGAGATAAAGAAGCAAGGAAAGACACTAGCATTTTATTGTATAGTGCCTACACAAAAAAATATCAACCTCTGGAGAAAACACCGAAAAGCATAAAAGTACGCTAATTTACGGAAAGAATAAAAGTGACAAGATATTCCCAAAAAATAATAAACAAAATATGCATAATTAAATTGGAAGATAATCTAATTACAACGGCTCAACATCAGGGAAATTAATCACCTGCAAAAAAAAAAAAAAAAAAAGTAAATTGAATAAGGTCTCTACCAGTAAAAAGTAATCATTTCCCAACAGTTAATCCACCCCTGTATATGGAATGCCATAATGCAGAACTGAATGTAACAAAAATATATATATGGCAAATGCTGAAGCACCTCTTCTGTGAAGACAGCCTGAGGGAGTTGGGCTTGGTCAGCCTGAAGAAGAGAAGGCTCTGGGAAGACCTCACAACAGCCTTCCAATACCTAAAAGGGGACTACAAAAAAAATGGAGAGGGACTTTTTACAAGGGCTTGTAGTGACAGGACAAAGGGGAATGGCTTTAAACTGAAAGAAGGGAGATTTAGATTAGACATTAGGAAAAAAATTCTTTACTATGAGGGTGATGAGACCCTGGAACACACCTGTTCCAGGAACACCCAGAGAAGCTGTGGCTGCCCCATCCCTGGAAGTGTTCAAGGCTAGGTTGGATGGGGCTTTGAGCACTTTGGTCTAATAGAAGGTGTCCCTGCCCATGACAGGGGAGTTGGAACTAGATCATTAAAGGTACCTTCAAAACCATTGTGTGATTCTATGATGATTTTATGCAGTCATTTTAAATTAGCTATTTTCTATCTCTTAATTGGTATTTGTTTAAGACAAAAACAAAATCCCAAACCCAAGCAAACTAATGTAACTGCTGCTCTTCTCTTTACCGCAATATACTGTACTCTCATGAGCAATTTGTTAAATGAACAACAACATATAAGAACATCAAAGGAAAAATCAAGATGGAAACCAAAGAATGGTGGCAAAAATGCCATAAAATAATAATATAATAGGGTGAAGAAAATGATGTGCTTTTTAAACATCGGAACCAGAAACGTATTTCTGTATGTTTTGGAGTAAAACGAGACTAGCAAGTGGTGTCAGGAAAAAATAAAGTTGCAAATGTGGACTTTTGGAGAATTTAGGCCTTATCCTGCAATCCATAGTTTTCCTTACAATATTATATATATTAACACTGCTAAAAGAACTTTCAAGCTTTATTGCCATGTCATGAGAAATAACTAAGTGGAACTACATTTCTTTGTGAAAGGATCACTTCAGTAATTACATCTAATGAAATTATTTACCTTAAATATTCAAACTGATGCTAGATCATATGTCAGACAAAAGGAATCGCCACATTCCTCAGTCTTTTGACATTAGAGTCTGACATACAACCTACATGACAGACAGCTATGTCAATAGATTTTGGAAGAGGAATCAGAGAAGTACCAATAAAAAGGTGTTACACTTCCTCTTCTTATGGTTTTCTGATTGAATGTGTTTGGTAAGATTGTTTACTCAGATTTGCTGTTACTATTCCTAAATTTCCAAATAGCAGAACTCCACAAACACAGAAAAAATTACCTTCCTTTCAACTGTTTAGGTTTAGTCACAAGAACTCACACTACAGCAAAGGAGGATGCAGCTGTGGAATTATTCTCTGAAACAAAAACAAAAGCTCCTGACTTCAGTAAAGCCTCATAAAATTTCATTTAAGAAAAAGACTGAATGAAGAAGAGGTGGTCTAATCATTCAGCATAAAAAAATCAAGCATTCGAATGCTTGTCAAGAAACGTACTTTGAAACATATGAAAACTACACACAGTCTTCAGAAAGGAAACGAATCACTGCTAAATGCATCTAATTGCAAGAACAGTTTTCTGCTGCAGTACTCAACACTACAGCCCTCATCTTCCATTTAACATTACCTTAATTTTTTTTTAATTTTTAAATTTTTAATATAAAAAATATATAAATTTTTTTTATATTTCCAGAATTGTAGTATTTCTACTTCCTTTTCCAGAACAGAGTATATCAATTGCTGATACATGGCAGTGAATGAAGCCTTCTATTCATTTGTCTAATTCTACTGTAAGTCTAGGAAAATCTATAACTGTTCCAGAGAGTTCTAAAGAGAGGTAGCCTTCAACAACATGACCTTGTTTAACAGGGACCACTATACCTTCAGAGATTTGCTAACAATTTGCAGAAGCTCACTGTACCTCAAGTCACACTGTCTACTCAGTGATTAGGCACAGCTTACTCTTAACTACATCTGAAGCTTTTTTGTGGCAATTGAACAAAATTTCAAACCCTGGACATCAATGAACAAAATCAATGTGAGGAACTCATGCTAAGTAGGAAGGGGATTAACTATTGTTGATGAAGTTAAACAACGTAGTATTTTTGAAAGTCACCTTTGTAAACTTGCTTTTTCTCCCTTTTCTCTGGTATTGTTTGTCCTTCAGTCATTTTGCCAAAATTGATAGCTTTGACTGATAGCCAGAGGAAAACATCTCTCATAGCAATCTGCTTTGGAGACTGAAAAATCGACTTTTTTTGATCATTAGAAATAAATCTAAACCTACGTAATCACCCAGCTTTATATGAGAATTTGTGAATACAAAAAAGCTGCCTTTAATTAGTGTACCAAAGAAAACTATAGAAAGAGTAAGTCTAAGCAGTAACTGTAAATTGTAGCACTGACTAAATTTTAGTCATTGTACAGACTTAAGTTTTCTGATAATTCCATACAGGAGCATACCTCAGCTTACCTGAAAACGGAAAATAAGACCATCATAATACTTTTCCAGTGGCTGCCTGAAAATGTAATTCCAGTCAGAACCCTCAATTTCTCACAGCAACATGTGAGCTCTTTAGATTTTAGACTAATTTGAACTGAAAAGCCTGCCAATTAATTCTTTGACACAGTCATTAATCATGAGATAAGAGATCACTACATAATTAGGTAATAAAATTTAGCAATTTCACTGGAGCAGATAAAACTGAAGCAGACAAGCGTTCAGGGTTGTGGCAGTCTTGGTTTATTGGGAAGCATTCACTTATGTTAAGAGTGACAGGCTTTGGAAGTAAGCTGAACAAATGTTCATATAGTTGTTTCTGCTCCTTTAAAAATAAGAGCATAAGTTTTCCTTTTATATTATGTAAAATCTGTGTAAACAGTTAAATGTGATATTTACTATAGGTTAAATCTTGATTCACAATTTGCTACAAGGCTGTACTGTTACATGAAGGTTTCTTCACACTATTATTTCAGAGAAAGGCACAGAAGCCTTTGATACCATTAATTACAGGCAGTGGTGATTTCCATACTGTAATCATAAAGAAAATGTGGATGGTATGAGTATTGTTAATCTGGAATTATGATTCAACATCATGTGCCAAATGATGAGAAATTCATGTGAGGTATGAAATGGGATCAATGATTTGCAACTATCACTGAAGACCAACGCAGAAAACAAATTCTGTAGCAAGCAGTGACGTAGGCAATGATGTAGCAAGTAAGGTACACAGTTATTTTTACACAACAAACCTTTAATTGTGGTAATTTTTTTTCCTTTTTTTTTGAGGGGTATGATGGAAAGAGCAGTCTCTCTGTAAGGATTCAATGACTGGTTTATTCAGCAAACACGGATTTTTTCTGTGTTGGTATGTGGCTATAATTCTAACACTGAAAGCATTTTTATGAGCTTTTTTAATATGGCTTGAAGATAAAAATCATATAATCATATGATTAAAGGCTTGCAGAGCCAACTTCCAGTGTTACATTCCCTAATAGTCTTGTTTAGTGCCTTTGCTTTTAAAAAAGATCCATCAGTGACCACTAAATCTATCCTTGAAAACAGCTGTTACCTCACCTGACCTTTTCTTCTGCTATGTCAGGCCCTTTACAGACTTCTTCCAAGACTTTTGAAAGTCATCCCTTCCTCTGGGTCCACAGTCTTTGCTTCTTTACCTGGCTTTGCTAACCTATGGTATCTCCTATCAGCATTCTCATGCTTCCTAAAGACACATTTTTGAGGACGGAGACCTCGCAAACTGCCTGTCTTCCTGCATGCTTTACATGGTCCCTTGTGAAGGTGTTAAGACTGTAAAGGCTACTGAATTTCATTCTGGAATCATCTTATTCAAAGTCATAAAAAACAGAGGGTGGAGAATGAGGAATATATAACTTCAGCTTATGTTCTGCCGCATAACTGTCAGGTCATACTTATTTTTCCCCCTTTTCTGCGTGTTTGAGTCAGCCTGGCTATATTCTCTTTCAGAGGAACTACAAGTGCATTTATTCAGCAAACACCAAAAACCAAAATCAGACAAACAACCCAGTAACCACATACCCTGGCCATAGAAATTTATAAGAGGTATTGCTGCAACTCCAAGTCTTTATGTTAGTATGAAGTTTTAGTTCACATTTTAAAATATTACCGAATGAATAAGCAGAAGGTAAAAGTACATTTTTTTAGGTGTTGGAAGAAGAAAAAAAAAAGCATACCTTGGATGAACTAGGAAAAAACTAGCAGCAGATTTTGTGAAATAAAAAGGTTTTTCTTTGAGTAAGTAGTGCAGAATCTGACTGATATTCTGGCTAAGTAAATTACCCCACTGAAGTATAAATCCTCTTCCCCTTTTTTACCGTGTGCTTTCCTACCTTCTGTCCTGAAACTCTACTTACTATTGATCTTCCATACAGATTCCATCCTATGTTGCTTTATTAAAAAATGTTTTATTTTAAAATAGGTCATCTTTATGGAAACTATTCTAGAGCAGAAAAATTGAAAGCAAGACACAGGGAAATTATCTTTTAAACACATGCTTTTTAGATGTAACAACAGTTTAAGTCTGGGATGAAAAGTGTCACTCTCCCAGCTGTAGACCCAGCTGCAACACCAGACCCACTTCCTTGATGCTCAGCCTCCCCTAAAGACACTGCTGTTGGTCTGTTTCAGTGAGTGAAGGAAAATGTGCCAGATGAAAGAGGAGTACCAGCAGTCAGTGGACTATCTGGTTTTGCACCAAACCAAGATCCCATCAACCCTGGGCTCTGCCAGTGGGCTCTCCCCTCCACTGAACCAGCTCACTGAACATACAGGCACCCGCTGTACCAGACCAAAAAGTGGAAAAACACAAGAAGAAAATCAAATGTAATCCGGTATCACTTGACAAACGCTTATACCAAATCTGCAGATGAAGAGTATTTATATTCTAGTGATGACACTTCACAAAAAAAAAGAAGTATCAAGTACTAACAAATTGTTTTCTCAACAGCTTCGTTAACATGTTTCCTATCTGACTCCCAGACAGTGCTGGGAGAAAGAGGTTTTAGCATTCATAATTTCAAACATTAAATTAAGTTAAAATTCCTTTTGCTGCCTGCCTAAAAACTCAGAGTGCCTCTCTGATCAAAACAATCTTATGACAAAGACCCATGTAAAAGTGCGCCGAAGCAACTGAACACTAGTGACTCAGAAAGGAAGTCCACCTACTGATCCATTAACATGACTGCCAGTGGCACCAATGTATTCCTTGGAGATCTCTTGTTTAAGCAATTTATCAATTCATACTTTGGTTTCTTGCCCTGGTTCAAGGTATATTAAATACCAGGAAGATGAAACACACATCCGTACCTGCTTACATACCTGACTTGAAAGCTGCAGCTTTTTCCTAACTTCTAGAGCCACAGCAGGATGTCACTAACAACAAATACATGCTGCAGGGTTATTCCATGGCCAGGAGGACAGGCTTTTCTGAATGAGCAAAGCCTTTGTTAGTGTAGGTGACACAGAGACAAGGCAACTCTGAGACAGATGCTTTGACACTGGTAGCGGAACCGCAAACTGCACATTAACAGAGCAAGCTGGTTTATTTTTGCTCCGTTTCCACGGTGGATTATAAGCAAATGACTACTGCGCTGAGCATGTAGAGCACTTGTTTGGACCATGCTAACTCTGTTTTACATATTTTCCCAGAACAGAGCTCTTTGTGTGATTCAACAGAATTTAAGCACAGCCCCTTTATTTGCAAAAAAAACAAAACAACACAGTAGTTAGTAATACATCTTCTCAAACCTGCCAATCTGAAAAAAAGCAGGTCTGTGCAGCCAGGGAGATCTGCAATTAGGGACATTACTGTGAGAGTTTGCAGGCTTCTGGATCAGGGCAATTCCAGGCCCCTCAGCCCACATGAGACTCTACTTGGAGTACTGTGTGCAGTTCTGGTGTCCTCAACATAGAAAGGACATGGTACAGTTGTAACAAGTCCAGAGAAGGGCCATGAAGATGATCAGGGGACTGGAGCACCTCCCATATGAAGATAGACTGAGAAAGTTGGGGCTGTTCAGCCTGGAGGAGAAGGCTGCATGGAGACCTCATAGCAGCCTTTCCAGTATCTGAAGGGGGCATATAGGGATGCTGGGGATGGACTCTTCATTAGGGACTGTAGTGATAGGACAAGTGGTAATGGGTTAAAACTTAAACAGGGGAAGTTCAGGTTAGATGTAAGGAAGAAGTTCTTTACTGTGAGGGTGGTGACACACTGGAACAGGCAGCCCACCCAAGTGGTAAATGCTCCATCCCTGGCAGTGTTCAAGGCCAAGTTGGAGGGAGCCTTGGGTAACATGGTCTAGTGTAAGGTAACCCTGCGCATGGCAGGAGGGTTGAAACTATATGATCTTCAGGTCCTTTCCAATCCTAACCATTTTATGATTCTATGAAAAGAATGAAGGATGAAAAAAATCAAGTCCTCCAATGCCCTTCAAGAATTTAACATTTTAGAGAAATCTTACACTTTCTAAGCAAAAACTTTCTTATATGCAAATATAACAGAAATCAGGTCAAAACTTCCTCTTGACTGCTTCAGAATTCTGAATTTATGTCTTACCCTTCATTTAAGAGGGTAACAATTTTAACTTTCCATTAAATGTTTTCTGCTTCCCTGCAAGCAACAGGGGTCAGTACATTCTCTTATGCGAAGTTCATGTTTTTAAAGGTTTCTTCCAAAACTTAGAGGCTTAGAGGCTTTTACTGTGTTAAAGTTAGAGTTTAAGGAATGCATTCTGATACCTAGGGGGAAAAAAGAATGAAAAAAAAAAAAAAAGTGCATGTTTTTAAAAGGGCTTTTCTTCCTCTCTTATTTAATGGGGGGGGGGGGGATGGGGAATAACCTATATATATAATCCTGCTTTTTTTTTTGCCTGTTACTTCAATTCAAGAGGTACCACGTAATAAAAAGGTCAAATACCATTCTAAATTATAAATTTATCAGTCCACTAGCTTGAGAAAATTACTCTTTTTATATTAAGGCCCCAAGACTCCTGAAGAAGCTAATCTAGCACTTGTAAAAGCAGCAGAGTGTGGCAGAGTTACTATTTTTGAAAGCACTATAAATTGTTTATAATCAGGGGTATCTGGGAACTACTGCCTTTTCAAAAAAGGATTAAATGCAGACAAGGAGTATTTGAGCTAAGCTCTTACTGAGACTCTTGATGGAAACTTTGTTTACATCTCTTTGATGTAGAAACTTTGCCCTCATCCGTAAACTGCTAGGAATGCTATAGCTGCACAACAGCATCAGAATTATGGTCAGTGGAACGAGTATTATTATTAAAGAGAACCAAACAAATCAAACCAATATATTCTGTATTATTTGTAGTTCACTCTTCAAAGTACCCCCTTAAGGGTAGCTTATCATGAGTCCTGACAAGTTGCATCAGCTTGGTCTCTCATTTCAGCTCATGTCCCTGTTTCCAGAGACATGATAATATGAACATTTTGATTTCATTAAAAAAAAGAAATAAAATCACTACCATAATTTTTTTACCGCATCCAGTTATAAATTAGAAATCAATAAAATCTGACCAAATTAATCATTTTAATGGTTTAAACACAAGTTTAACATGAAGAAATTTCACTGGCGCTGAAATGTGTTAAAATGTTAAATTTGAATATAGACTTCAGCCTGGTAAACGCTTTTGAATCTGTGTTATTGACAATATTGGTTATTACATGTTACGACGCTGGTGGTTTTGAACATCATTGCCTACTTTCACAGGATTGTTTAGTTTTTATAGTGCAGTCTATACAGTAATTTAAACACAAAAAAAGAAATTATAAAACTATAAAAACCTCTAGAGAAGTTACTACATTCAAAATCTACCACCAGGTGTACTGTATGCTAAATTTATAGCAATAATCGTCCCACCACATTTTTTACCACAGTAAATTAGTGGCTGTAGTTTTTCGCCATGCTTAAATAAAGAACAACAATGTATACTATAATAGTAAGGTACAATGGTACTTAGAATCAAACTCTTCAGAAGAACAACTGTCAATACATACTGCTTCACATAATCTGTACCTTTCTAAAGATGCAGATGACCGAAAAAATGGAGAAGAACAGCACAAAGATTTTTCAGATTGCAATGATAAATTTGTAGGTTTCTTCACAGAAATACCAAGAAATTAAGAATGCTTTAATATATATGATTACATATGATGACTGAATCAACTTGTCCTCCTAGAAATTTTCAGGCAAAAAAGTTTTGTTTATGTGTAGTAGCATTATGTTTTAAAGCAAAAAAAAAAAAAAATCTATTAATTAAACACTTCAGTGGAAGCATACATGTAGAGGGATAAGAATTTTATCAGAGATGGGAAATCCATTTCAGAACAATGGTCAGTAGGGAGGGTTTTTATGTAAAACACATGAGATTTGTTTTATTTTTTTATTAAATCAAATTAGGGTGTTACATCTGTTTTTGAAGATATGAACCTCCACTGCATCTCCCTCAATTCCTCTCATTTAAGATGTTCTATTTTGTGTAAATAATTAAATATCCTTCAGACAGAGGAACATGCTACATCTCCCACAACCAAGTTAAGTGCTATAATTAGTCTGCTTCTGAGAGTTCTTACACTCTCCTTTCTCCCATCTCAGTTTCTCCTTCTTCTAATTTTAAATGATTACTCTCGAGTAATATCATTTAGCCTAAAGCATATTGAAATTTTGCACAAGTGCTCAACTCTTCACTACTTAGATTCTAGCTTCTAAGGTTTTGGGTTAATTTTTTGCTTAAGACTGCAGAGTCAACATTTAGACCGGGACATTTTTTACTTTACTACTGTTTAGAGTTAGTATGAAATTGACCTATGGAAAGTTGTATACCCTAGGGACAGTGCAAAGGTACCTCACTACAATTAGACCCTCTATGGTTTGACGGGGGGGATCTGTATAATTCAGGCACAAACATAAGTAGGGACTCCTGTGAATTTTATGCGTTTCAGTCTTTTACAAGATATGACACGTATCTAGTCCTTTATATCTTCCACAAAAAATGTCTGAAGATATTTGTGTATCCATACTTCAAGGACTCAAGCTGGATTATAGGACAATTCTGTATCAGGGAAGCTAACACTGAACTGTAAGTGTTCTGACTTTCAGGCCAAATCCCAGATTTTCAAACACCTCCACAAAAGGAAAGATGCTGCTTCTCTGAGATCTCCAAACAAACATTACTAATTTGCTCAAATTAAATTTTTAAATATATGTGAATGTGTACCTATTTTGTTCTGTTATAAATGTAGACCTTTATGCAAACTGTTGTTTCAAATTAGGTAGTAACTAGCAAAGCATAAATTGTGGGCACTACGTAAAAGGTGACAGGAAGAAACAGTTTATTTCTTTTTTTATAGCTGACAGTTCTGCTCATTTATCTGTTTTTGGCAATGAAATATGTTGTATTTTCTCTGGCAAAAATTAAGCACTGACATTGTGCTGAGGCTAGCAAATTATGTAGAACTTGATTTCATTAAAGCAAATTGCAACAAAACTGCCAAAACCCAAGTCATCCATTACACATCAAACGACAGGAAGCCTAAGCCCAACTCCATTTACTATGCAACAAATGGAAAAGTCTAATGCCTTCAGCATAAAGCTTTGATAAGTAGTTGTCTATTTTAATCAGATTTGTGCTAACTGTATATTTGGGTTGTTACAGGGTTTTAATTTTTGTGTTTCCTTTACACTGTCACATTTATTTTATGCTGTAACTTTTCAATCAAAAAAAATCAAATTGCTCCAGAAAAAAAAAAATCTCAGTTTATCATTTAAAAAGTAATATTAAATTTTATAATTCAGAAAATAGCATAGTACCTTCACTGATAAACAGCCTGTTTTTCTGACAGCCCAAAAGAGTTTCTACAAGGAGATGAAAAAAAAAAAAAAAAAAAGCTAAAAGGGAACCTGTAGTGATAGGACAAGGAGTAATGGTTCTGAACTGAAATAGGGTAGATTACACTATACATTAGGAAGAAATTCTTTACTGTTATAGTGGTGAAATGGAACAGGTTGCCCCATCCCTAGAAGTATTCAAAGTTAGGTTGGATGAGGCTCTGATCAACCTGATCTAATAGAAGATCTACCTACCACACATCAGGGAGGTTGGAAATATATTTTTAAAGATTCCTTCCAACACAAACCATTCTGTGATTCTAAATTTCATTATTTTTTATTAGTTGGTGTGTTGGGTTTCGGCTTTTGGCTGTTTGTTGTGGGGTTGTTTTTTTCTTTTGGGGGGGGGTGGTTTTCTGGGTTTTTTTTGTTTGGTTGGTTGGGTTTTTTTAATTACTCTCTTCAAGGACAGCAACCATGCCTTTCTATGGAGAAGCAGAGGCACATCATAGAATTTATTCCTCTCTCATTTTCTTTATCTGTATCCAGCCAACTGCTGAACACCCTGGCTTTCTGTCAAGCTTCAGTGTAATCTAGATTTTCCAGTTTCACTATACTGCATTACTGACAGCAACGGATTTTTCCAGAACACAATAAATCACATTAATAACTAATACTTACATTATATATAAATGAAATAAATAATATGGTATAAAAATAAGCAAAGGAAAAGAGAAGCTGACTGTGAGCTAAATAATGAGTTCTGTTAACCTGCAAATAGACTCTAAAAGGAAGCAATGATACTGCCATCACAAGTAACTGCAGTTTGAAATAAACTAAATTTGTATACGTAAATGAGATGCTTGTAGTCTAAAGGGTAGGACAAGGGGTAACAGGTTAAAACTTAAACAGGGAAAGTTTAGATTAGATATAAGGGAGAAGTTCCTTACTGCGAGGGTAGTGAGACACTGGAATGGTTTGCCCAAGGAAGCTGTGAATGTTCCAACCCTGGTGGTTTTTAAGGCCAGGTTGGACAGAGCCTTGGGTGTCATGGTTTAGTGTGAGGTGTCCCTGCCCATGGCAGGGGGTTGGAACCTGATGATCTTAAGGTCCTTTCCAACCCTAACTATTCTATGATTCTAAATACTTTAGAGAAGTTATATCAGTCAAAGAACATGCATGTGTGGGAGTAGGAGCATGATTAGCAAAAGCACGACTGAGACCTGGCTAACAGGTTTTCCTTCAATGGCCAAACAAACTAGATTCACCAAGCTACTCCTCATTAATTCATGTGTCCCCCAGTAGTACTGGATTTTACATAGAACTTATGCTCATTAGATTTGGGCTTGGTTTTAATTTAATTAATTAAAATATTGTGGATATTTTTATCTAGGAAGCATATTTAACAAAGTTTGAGCTGTATTTTAAAATATATACAACTAAAGCTGCCTCAACAAAGCACCTGAAAATAATATGCTATCAGTGCTGAAGTAATAGAAAGGTAGACTAGAACAACCGCTCTCTCTCTCTCTCTGGTGCCATAAGGCCAGATGTTTAATGTTAGTGACAAAGTCCACCTTTTAAAAGCCTTATTCCCTTTTTTAAAAAAGGGAGTAAGATATTCATATGAATCAGCTCCCATTTAATAATCCTGACACTAAAAAATGCTTGACAAAGTTAGTATCTGAGCACTTATTAAAATCCAGTCTTTAACAGCAATGATTCAGTTACAGGATTTTCTCATTTTGTCCAGAAGCTTTTAAACTCTGTGTCCAGATCAATGTCCGTATATTTGATGCTCACTCGGTAGTCTCCTAATGCACGCACAAACTAGAATAAGACATTACACAAGTGCACTGCTATCTGTTTGATAGAGAGAAAAAAAGAGAGAAATTGTTAGTACTCTGTGACACTAAAGTGTTTTCAGTAGATTAATAGCATTTTCTCATGTTGACATAGATTGAAAGTGTAAGGATTTGATAATCCTAGTTTTGGTTATTCTGTACTTGTTCATGGCCTCAACATACTGTCTCTATGTCCTGGGTTCAGCAGTAGCAACCATTTTTTCTCTTTCTCGGCAGCTGGTGCAGTGCTGTGTTTTTGACTTTGAGCCTGGGAACAGTACTGGTAACACCGATGTTTTTAGTTGCTGCTCAGTAATGTTTACTCTGACCAAGGCCTTTCTGATTCTCATGCTCTGCCAGGGAGGTGGGGAAGCCCGGAGGAAGCAGAGACAGGACATCTGACCCAAACTGACCAAAGAGATATTCCATACCACAGCATGTCATGCCCAGTATATAAACTGGGGGCAGTTACCCGGAAGGGCTAGTTCCCTGCTCGGTTAGGCCGGGTATTGGTCAGCGGGTGGTGAGGGGTTGTATTCTCTCCCCTTGTTATTTCCCTTACCATTATTATCATTGGTGGCAGCAGCAGTGGTTTGTGTTATACCTTAGTTACTGGGCTGTTCTTATCTCAACCCATGGGAGTTACATTTTTTTGATTCTCCTTCCCATCCCTCCGGGAGCAGGAAGATGCCTGAAGGAGGCTGTGACCCCATGGAAAGCCTGTACTGGAGCAGTCCTCCCCCTGAGGTGGAAGGAGTAGCAGAGACAATGTGTGATGAACTTACCACAAACCCCATTCCCCATGTTCCTATGCCATTCAAGGAAGGGAGGAGCAGAGAAAATCAGGAGTGCAGTTGAGCCCAGGAAGAAAGGAGGGTAGGAGGAAAATGTTTTAAGATTTACATTTTATTTCTCTTTATCCTACTCTGATTAGATTGGCAATAAATTAATTTGTCCAAGTTAAGTCTGTTTTGCCATGAGTAATTGTTGAGTGATCTCTCTCCCCGCTCTTATTACGACCCACAAGATTTTCATTATACTTTCTCTCTCCTGTCCCGTTGAGGAGGGAGAGTGATAAAGCAGTTTGGTGAGCAGCTAGCATCCAGCCAAGATCAACCCACCACAAAAAATGAAGTAACTGCATTCCCTTGTGCTTACATCCATTTCTGTGAGATAATTACCTTTCAGTATCTAGATCTCAGAATTCTCCAAGATGCTTTCTTGTAATTTCATTCTGGATGTCTTTTCTCTAGCACAAGGCAGAACATTCTCTAATGTATTATTCAGCTCTCCACAAATTACAATTCTATTTAAACATTACAGGTACTAGAGCTTCAGTATCACAAGTGACTCCAGAGTTTTGAGGCTGAATTTCGAACTGCGTAGTTGGGTGAGCCTATTGGAAGAAGGTAGATTACTTCGTACTTTATATCCACTACCCCCTCTGTGGTACAGAAAGGAGAAGGCTGTGTCTGGGGAAAGGCATGAAGGAAAGCACAGACAGAGCCAAACAAGATGCAATATGCCCAGTGTATACATGAACTTCTCACACACCTCAAATTTTTCTGTTTATAGCATGCACATTTTCTTCCCACTATTTCTTTCACACCATGTGGGCTGACACAGTTGAAAAGTAGGCCATACAAGTGCTGCATGACTTGTATATTTCAAATTTTTTTCTGGCACTTTGTTGAAAGGGCCAGGTTGTTTTCTGCTGGTCCTAGTACAGTAAGATGTATTTTGAATCTGTTTCCTCTTGGAAGACCACAAGAATGCTGATTGTGTGATAACTGAGCTTGTTTTAAAAACTTACAAATATTTTCAAAAAATATTCACTTTATGTTTATTTTTAGTTTCTTCTGCCCATTGTGTTTTCGGCTAAAATTCACCACAGTTTTAAATTTCCACTTCAAATAATGAACTTAAGAGAACCCAAATTATCTTTTTCCCTGTGTGAAACCAAACTCCAATTTGAACCAACAACTCACACTCATCCAGCTTCATTACCCTATTTTTCAGTGGCCTGACAACTTCAAGATCTTTAATGACCAACAGCGTAACAGCATGCATTAGTCAGCTTTTTAATGTCGCTACAATAAAGTTGCATTAGCCATGAGCTCAAGAGCTCCCTTAGCTGCAATTTCATGGACTTGATAATATATCCATGTGTATTCTCTACACTATATGGAAACAACTTGTCACTCATTAACAGACAATCAAAAGTGAACTTCTTAATCATATCCCTTCTTTTCAGTTAAATTATATTACATGTTTTCATTTATAATTTTGAATGATTTCTTGGAGTTATAATTTGGAAAGGCTTGCAAAGTTGAGTGATATGACAGTAATAAACACAAAACAAAGTGGTTTAAGTTTGAATGCTGAAGATGATGGAAACTGTGCATGTTCAGCACAAATGAGACACTTGCTCAGATAAATTAACAGATTAAGCTCCCAAATATCTAAAGACACAAGCAGATAGAGAGCAGAACGTTCAACACAACAACACTTTAAACCCTTGAAAAATGAATGCAAAAATATTAATACTTATATGTTATTTGTCCACTTAGGAAGAAAAATAAGACATACTTCAGTTCAGAATGCTTATTTTAACCGTGGTTTAAAGTAAATCTCACAGCATAAAGTATTGTCCTTCTCCATTCATCAACTGGATTAACTGTTTTCATCCAATATTGTTTTTCTTTAAAGAATACACACTTAGTGCAACCAAAGTCATGAAAACCTGTATGTATTTTTCTGTATTATTTGGAGTTAAAAAGGCAAAGTATTATTTCAACCACTAAAAAAAAACTTATTTGTGGTTTATTTTTATTTCAGAAATTATTGTATTCAAAAAAAATTTTTAATTGATAAGAAAATTACTACTTTTTACAAAATCTTAAATAGTATCAAATATAACTTTAATTGCACCAGCTTGTCACAAAAATAACCTGGCCTGTTAACTACTTGCATCAGTCTAATTATTCTTTTATAGCCTCTGCTTTGTTTCAAAGTGCAGCTGCTTATTGCTGTTAAAATATTGTCCATCTGAAATTAAATCTTCCTCTCAAGGGCCTTGCTGATTTACTAACTAGCAATAACTAACCTCCTCCCTGAGTTTCCACTTTGCAAAGACACTCATTAAAATTCATGGTTTTGAAGGCTTACTCCTTTGTTCCCAAAGTAAACACTGGAAAGTACTGTTGGGGGAAGGAAAATAAACCTTCCAAAGAATCTTTTGAATAAGTAACAAAACAAAAAACACATTGTCATGTTTGGCTCATCGTTCTTAGCTCCAATATGGTGTCACAGCATAACAAGACAATGTATAATGCATTAGTATGCATTCCATTATGTGAATAAAACCATATCTGCATTCTGTCTCTGCATGGCTTTTTATTAACTCTGCATAGCTGGTACAGGGGCAAAGAGAAAAAAAACTGTTTGATTTTTTTATGTTTGGAGTGACATTAAAGTGTTAGTTCCCCTGAGAGATCCAACTTGAATTTAGACTGAATAGCCAACTGTGTCTTTCTTCTAATGTAATGACCCTCTTAAGCAGTATCTAACTTAAGCATACACTAATAAGTACCTTCTAAAAATTTATAGAACTTTAAACAGAAAGAATATTTACAGAATTTTACCCCATACCAACATAATTTACTTTTAGCAACTTTCTTGTCATATTAAATTATATTCCATGAGCTAGATGGAAGGGACAGCCTACTCTCTATTGTCTCCCCCACTGGTATTTTTTCTATCAGATTCTGTTCTCCTTTCTTATTGCCTTACATTCTCCAAAGTTTTTCCATAGATATTTTCTTTTTCATGAAGGATGTTCTTCAGACTTTTAGATAAGAAGGTTTTGTTCTCCATGTATACAGATCACTCTAAACAGGTATGCCTGGGCTGCTCAGCATGACTAGGGACAGCATTTGACCCTCCCGGTGTGGAGATTCTTACCTGGTTTTGTACTTCCCTGCTGTTTACTGGCCATGAACTGCTTGTGGTAAATGTGTTCGTTCTGCCTTTCACAAAAAAGACAGGAGTACACACCTCCTATCCACAGTATTTATTTGGGTACACATACCTATGTGAGCCATGGATCAGTGACTGCACACAGATAGATACTAGCCCTGAACTGAGAAGTGGTATATTTCTGCAGCACATGCATGGCTACTCCCAAGTCTGCCTTTCTGTGGTCCAGAGGACCAGATAAACAGTTAGGAAAGCAAGGACCTGAATGCATAGACATAATGACATAGGGAAAGTAAGGAAGGAAATCCACGTGTGTTTTGGGTGAATAGCCTAGCATCCTAACTTGAGGATGTGGAGGTGTGCAGTAAGATGAGGAAGAAAACAGGGTCCACTTGTAGCTTATTGGAGAAGTGTGGGCAAGAGAATGAGATTTTCCCTGCAGATGACATTTGCTAATCCTTATTTGAAACTATTCTGAAATTCATTAAATCAAGCTGTCAAGTCTCTTGCTCTTCAGCCATCATTTGCTATGCTAAAATGACCTCATATGAACTGCTTCATTTCATAGAATCATGGAATGGTTAGGGTTGGAAAGGACCTTAAAGATCATCTAGGTCCAACCCCTCTGCTATGGGCAGGGAAACCTCACACTAGATCATGTCACCCAAGGCTTGGTCTTTTACACTGCCAGGGATGGAGCATTTACCACTTCTTTAGACAACCTGTTCCAATGCCTCATCACCCTCACAGTAAAGAACATCTTATCATGTTAAAATGCTTCCCAATAGAACTTCATAATAGAGAGTCTGTAAAATTACTGAAAAAATAAAATAAAATATAGCCTAAGGAAGAAAACAAGCTAAAAGAGAATGGAATAACTAATAAACACATTGGGAAAGTGGAGTAATAAGTACCTAGCATTTGGAATAGGACATATCACACTAGATTTTGAGGCCTGAATGTAGTTATTCACCTTGTAAAACATATGAGCTACCATAGATATATCCTGACCTCAGAACAGTAACAGAACTTCACCTTTTAAAAAAGTCAACAGCTGGCAGCCTTCTCAAAGGAAAGGTCTTTACAACAGTCTCAGCACAGTCTCTTCTACTTCATCCAATGCAAACAAGCTAAGCACTCACTACTCAGTTTCAGTCTCTGTGCAAGCTGAATATATAGAAATTGGCATTCTACTGTTACACAAAATACTGGAAGATAAGGATTATTTTATTGAACATACTCAAGATACAAAGTTAACTTTAAATGAAAGAAGCAGAGAGGATGTTTCCATTAAGTTTAAAAAGGTAAAGCAGGCTGTGGGCTTTGACAGACGAACACTTATTTTGCAATTTTTATTTTCATTAAGGAAAATTTTATCTGAAGACCTGGTTTAATTGATTGTGAAACAGTAAGGAGGCATTTCAATTTCTTTTACAGTGGACACTGCACAATAACTTAATTAAATGAAAGCTGGTTCTCAGTTTTGGCCCACAGAAATCCAGTTGCCTTAAAAGAATGCTCAGGTAAGTGAGGATATCAGTATAATCTCCTTGGAGCATATCTGAGCCTCCCAAGCACCCTGATATTTCAGCCTGAAAACTGGAAGAGACAAGAACTTTACCATCATCTTTGTGTCAAAACATCTTCAAGTGAATTGCGAAGTCAGGTGAGTGCTTCTTTGACTAGTCTGAAATTACTGGTAAAGAAAACTATAATATTAGTATAACTTTTTTGGTTACTGTTGATTAGCAGTAGATTAATTAGGAGTTCATTTCACATGTGCTTTAATATCAACCTTTATAAAATAAGATCCTAATTAGCAACACTTAAGTAAGACATGTCAGTTTTCGGGATATGCAAATAATCTAGACCCTATCTAAGTCTATAGTCAAGCCAATTTCATATAGCTAAATTGCTTTTGATGACAGCAGCTCGATAACACCATGATACACAACACAAAAACTTCCCAAGAAGCTAAATAGTCAGACACCTAATGTATTTTAAGCTCCATGTGCTCTTTCTCTACTGCCTTAAGTACCTCATCTAGTTTTAGAATAGAATCATAGAATCGTTAGGGCTGGGAAGGACCTTAAGATCATCTAGTTCCAACCCCCCTGTCATGGGCAGGGACACCTCGCTCTAAACCATATTACCCAAGGCCTCATCCAACCTGGCCTTTAACACTGCCAGGGATGGAGCATTCACAGCCTCCCTGGGCAACCCATTCCAGTGCCTCACCACCCTAACAGGAAAGAATTTCCTCCTTATATCCAATCTAAACTTCCCCTGTTTAAGTTTTAACCCATTTCCCCTTGTCCTATCACTACAGTCCCTAATGAAGAGTCCATCCCCAGCATCCCTATAGGCCCCCTTCAGATACTGGAAGGCTGCTATGAGGTCTCCACGCAGCCTTCTCTTCTCCAGGCTGAACAGCCCCAACTTTCTCAGCCAATCTTCATACGGAGGTGCTCCAGTCCCCTAATCATTCTTGTGGCCCTCCTCTGGACTTGTTCCAACAGATCCATGTCCTTTTTATGTTGAGGACACCAGAACTGTACACAATACTCCAAGGGAGGTCTCACGAGAGCAGAATAAAGCGGCAGGATCACCTCCCTTGACCTCCTTTTGATGCAGCCCAGGATATGGTTGGCTTTCTGGGCTGCAAGCGCACACTGCTGGCTCATGTTCATTTTCTCATCAACCAGCACCCCCAAGTCCTTCTCCACAGTGCTGCTCTGAATCTCTTCTCTGCCCAGCCTGTAGCTGTGCCTGGCATTGCTCCGACCCAGGTGTAGG
This sequence comes from Neopsephotus bourkii, assembly GCF_033783945.1. Classification (NCBI taxonomy): domain Eukaryota; kingdom Metazoa; phylum Chordata; class Aves; order Psittaciformes; family Psittacidae; genus Neopsephotus; species Neopsephotus bourkii. The sequence continues at coordinate 19,685,603 of NW_026900709.1, forward strand.
ACCTTGCACTTGTCATGGTTAAGCTTCATGAGGTTGGCATCAGCCCACCTCACAAGCATGTCAAGGTCCCTCTGGATGGCATTCCTTCCCTCCAGCGTATCAACCAAACCACACAGCTTGGTGTCATCGGCAAACTTGCTGAGGGCACACTCAATCCCACTGTCCATGTCAGCAACCAAAATTATCTTTGATACCTCAAAACTACCAATTTTAAAGAACAGATCTGATTCATTCTGCCTTGAAAATAACATTTGAGCTCTGCTAATAGACATGTAACATAGATGTACAATTCTATCAGTGTTACTCAAACTGAATAATGGCAGTGTGTCTCAGTGGGCATACAGAATAAATTAAAAGCAACAAAGATCTTTACTCAAACAACTGCTGATGACTGTCATCCTACTTATTACCACTGCTTCACATACCAAATTTCTCACTGAAACAGAAAGAATTATTTGAAAGATGCTGCGTAAGACTTAGATGGGGATAGGTGTGAATGTGGATTTTTTCAGTACAGCATGCCTTAAGTTCACACAAAAAGCTACTCAACCTACATGAACATTCACTGAAAGTTTTATGCTTTTATCACTCAAAACAAAATAAAAATACAAATGGGATAGTGAGAAGTAAGATTGTTTTAGAAAAATAAAGATGCCACGGTATTTACAAATTTGTATTAGCATGCCCTGATACATATCTGTACCTAAGTACTGTACACTGAGTATTTCTTCCAAAATCTCAGTTCTAACCACACACTTGGCTCCATTATTTCTGTTCTATTGAATTCTACTAATGAAGAAGGGAATATTTTCATTTATTAATGGAAAAGATGTCTGTCAAAACATAAACTCACTAACATATCTGCAGGCTTCTTGAGTATCATTACTTTGATTTCAATTTAAATCCGCTTTAGTAATCCATTTTACAGCTTTTAGGGTGAGCCATGGATATTCTGATTCAATGTGGTCTAATGACTTCCAGAGCAGAAAGAAAGCAATTTTGATTCCAGAGATGATAATACAATTGATGACATACAGCTTTGAGTCATGGTTCATCATACAATATTTATACTGAGTTTAAGAAATTTTAAAGAAATCAATTTTTGTAAAAATGTATTGCACAGTTTTCTATAGCATAAAGAAGGGCATGCTCAGAATCAGATCATATGATGATTAAAACTAAGAAGTCAACTAACTAATAGAATTAACAATGTGATTTTCATCCTTTCACTTAGAAGATAAAAGTTTGATGAGAAACAAAGTTATTGCACCAGAGTTGTTCAACAAAGTATAACATATTTCTTAATGAAAACACATCTCTCATCTATTTACAGGTAAATATTACCTTCACCTTTGTGAAGCTAAATATGAGGATTGAGACAGAAATGTCTCTCCTGAAAAGCATTTCTCCCATATATGCAGACAAGCAGAAAATAACACATCCTAAGTTAGCTCCTCAGTTTCCAGGTGCTTCAATCTATTTTTATTTACGGGCCTTAGAAGAACAATTGACAGAACCAAACTCCCAAAATACTTACTAGTATTTAAACGTAAAGATATTCAAAACAAAACAGTAAAATTTATTTCTGCATGTATTTTAAGAAAATATACTCTTGCAGACTGCTAAGGCTGGTGAAAGCAATTGGAATTTCTAAGCCTTTGCTTCTCACATTTATTGGTTTATTTTTTGTTGAGTTTCAAACAATTAAAATTGTGCTTTCTTAATTGAGGTGAAGCTTGTGGTTTTATTCCTTTTTAGAGGAACAGAAGTAGTTTAAGAAGTACATCCCTATAGACAATATGTTGATTCTGTGTTCACTTTAATTGGCATCTCTTTCCTTCTGTGTTCTTTCTTCAAAATCTCATGTGGCTTTTTTCCATTCACCCTACTATGTTTTTCACTGTGTTTTTTTTTTCCTCTGCCTCCAACCCACACTTCAATTTCAACTTCTAACAAGAGAATTTTAAGCTGTTAGTTGCTGAGTCAGATTTCCATACTCACAACATTTAACTGAATTCAACAACCATTCATCCCTATTACAGTGAAATACACGAAGAGGAAAAAAATAAGACTACTTCAATAGAACACCTTAGCTTTCTAGAGTTTGATAATGTCAGTTGGTACATATACATACTGAAGAAATAAACATTCATTAACCAGAATAGGAATTCCCTTCTAATCATGACTTTCGACAGTTTTTTAGACATTTACATTTAGAGAATTAGAATACATACAAAAGAACCATTCAAGAGTGATTAGGCACTTACTGCACTTTGCTTACTTTTCAAACACTGAAATACTGTTTGAAATGGACAGGAAGCTGATTCAGGAAGCTGAATACCATTCTAACATGGCCACTGAGGGTCATTAAGAAAAAATTCATAAGAAGTCAATGCAGTATTGGATCAGTTTTCCGAGAAAGATTATGGAATCTCTGTAGTTGGAGCCTTTCAAGACTCAGTTAAATAAGCCACAGCTGACTTAATCCCTTTGGTAGTTCACCACTGCAAGGATTCGTTCATGCAAAAATTCTCAAAACTCGAAGTTAAACATTAAAATAATCTGCCACTAAGTGAAGGGTTATGAACAGCTCACAATGATCAAAGTTAACCTGGAGAGTGAATTGAAGCTCATTTTATTACACAGTTGCAGTCTGCATCTCATTTATAGCAGAACTATGACATTATTGTGTTTTAGCAAAATGAAACAAAAAAAAACCAAAAACCAAAACAACAAAAACAAACAT